>NC_091462.1:8223380-8523380 GCF_027789765.1 Dendropsophus ebraccatus | reverse complement strand
CCCCTTTTCTCCTCATTTCAGACTATAGAAAACTATAGAAAATTGAAATTAATTTTAAAGGGAGAATTCAATTCAGCAAATTCTTCTCTCCAGTCTGACACAGTGCTCTCTGCTGCCACCTCTGTCCATGTCAGGAACTGTCCAGAGCTGGAGAGGTTTTCTATGGGGATTTGCTGCTGCTCTGGGCAGTTCCTGACATGGACAGAGGTGGCAGCAGAGAGCACTGTGTCAGACTGGAGAGAATACACCACTTTCTGCAGGACATACAGCAGCTGACAAGTACTGGAATACTGGAGATTTTTAAATAGCAGTAAATTACTTTAAAGAAACAAATTACTGGAGTTTCCATTTAAGACAGATCAGATCACTGATGGATCACATTACAGCTGCACATGAGAGTCTCTGAAGAAGGAGGGAAAAAAAGGAGGAAGCAGCTACAGAGAAAGAGAGGCAAAGAGACACAGAGAATCTGCAAAGAGTTTCAACAAGCATCAGCTTACCCAGCTCAGTACTGCTCTTTAATGTCTTCTATGCCGCTGGTAGGTGTCTGTGGATAAGGGAGAAGGAAGGAGCAGCTGAAGAGAGACAGAGGCAGAAAGATACAGGGAAGCTGCTGTTGGCTATAGTAAGGGTTGTATCCCATTGTAGTGCTCAAGTAACAGTTTACACTGTATATTACTACTCTGTAATGTCCTTTATGCTCCCTAGAGAGGTCCATGGAAAAAGAAGTAACTGGAGGAGTTTCAGAGAGATACAAAGAAGTTGCTGAAAGCTTTAGTAGGTGTTATAATTCACTGAAAAGCCAGACTGTACACTGCTTAGTACTGCTCTTCAATGTCTACGCGCTGCCCAAGAAGTCTCTGAAGAGGGGAGGCAGAGGAGGAAGAGGGAGGGGCAGCTGCAAAGAAGTGTTATATCTCCCCCACAGTTTACACTGCTCAGTACTGCCCTACAATGTCCTCCATGCTGCTGCTGCTGCTTTTGAGGGTGCAATATGGGAGATCAAAAGCTTCTCTTCTGCGTGTGCAGTGTATAGTCTACACCGACCCGATCATGGACAACTGAAGATTAGAGATGCAAAGGAGAAAACCAGTGATAAATGTCATTTACAAGTTATATATTGGCTGAGAATAGCGCCGCTTCTCGTGTACACAGAAAAGTTAGGGTAAAACCTGCAGAATCCCGGTAATACTCACAGGTGATGACTTGTTACAATGTATCACTGTCCTGGCTGTCAAAGCTCCATGTCACAAGGGGTTAATGCATCCGTCTCTCCTGGTCACATCCTCGGCGTTCCTGTCGGGGCCTGAGCTTTATGAGGCGGCATTTGATTTCCTCGGTGTGACAAGCGCTGACTCGGCAGAAGCGGCTGGCATTTGCTCAGCACATTTGCAGCAGCTAAGTGGAATTACAACCATTTCAATACATTTTACATACAAATTGGAAAGAAACTTTGCCGCCGCCGCTCGCTTCCTCCCTGACTTTCTCTTCTGTGACTTTCCTCCGAGCTGCGTTAATGTCGCTGCGGAAAGGTCAGGCTAATCCAGAAAATTCAATCAACGCAAAATGGATTGATAGGGGGCTCAATTAATTTGGCTTAGTCGCAGGAGGTTGAAAGCCGGAATTGGTGTAATAAAATCCATCAGGGAACGCCGCGCACCCATTACCGCCATCACAAAGGACGCCATGTTTTTATTTTCCTAATGGCTCAAATGTCATTAGCAGTTTTTTTTTTTTTTTTTTTTTTCATATTAAAACAAAATATTTAGCAAATGGGAAATTCAATTTAGCAAAACCGGTGAGTGCGGCGCACGGGAGAGATCGCCAGCGACCTTGGGCCTCGTCCTCTCAGTGCAACGATGCAAACCGCCCGGAGAAGACCAGGAGACTGGGAGAGAAATTATTATAAAAAGAAAGAAAATAGAAAATAAAACGTAAAAGAGTGGGATGAATAAAAGGTACAGATAAGGCCAGGGGCGTAACTAGAAATGGCTGGCCCCATAGCAAACTTTTGATTGGGGCCCCCCATTCCTCAATGACCACTAAGCCGTCAAGTTTATTCAAAAGTGCAAGGGCTTGTCAGGAGTGGCTGCAGGTAAAGGGACATTTGCAGAACCTGGGAGGCCCACTTGGCTACCTAGTGCTGCAAATGACGGCAGCTCAGGGGGCCCAGTGTATTGCAGGAGCAGGCAACAGGGCCCCTTGATGCAGTGGGCCCCATAGCAGTTGCTATGGCTGCTACAGTGGTAGTTAAGGCTTCATACAAGTCAATTAAAAATTTCTTAAAAATTTCTTAAAAATTTCTTAAAAATGTCACTACAGATGTGCACAGCTGGAGCGCGCTGGAGTCCGATGGTTCGGCATTGGATTATCGGTGGTTGGAGGAGTTGGATACCGCCATAGGGAGTCTTGATGGATACAGCCTATGGCCTATAGCAGCAGCCATGATTTCCAGGACTCCCTAGGGCGGCATCCAACTACTCCAGCCACCGGTAATCCAATGCCGAACCATCGGACTCCAGTGCGCTACAGCTGCAGCCAGTGCGAGAGGCGAGAAGATCTTTTCCCTCTCAGTCTTTTGGGCTTTTTTTTTTTGCTGAAAAGACATCTGTTTAACAGGCAGAAAAATTCCCAAATTGTCTAACTTTTTTAATACTATTTGGAACGTATTTTTCTCTTTTCGCAGTTTTCTCGTCTTTTGAACTTCCTTATAAACATTTCAGCTCCAGCTGAAGCTACAATCCCAAAGAAGATTTCCCACAATACTCCCGTTTTCTGGTATCACAACCCTTTTGCATTAGGTCCCCTTTGTGCAAAAAATGTCAACGTTTAACACTTCACACCCCGGCTGCTACTTTATACAAAGGCCTCTTAATAAACTAGTAGCAAGTCCCCCCAGTGCAGATAGATGTCTTATATGTGTCCGGTATTCTGGCATGGTTATTCCATAGAAACCTATGGGGGCATAGAAAACTCTGCACAGCTCCGGATGCTCATCCAGACTCGATGCGATACATGGCTGCCCGGGCCAGCTCCATCATCTGGGCAGATGCTGCAAAGTACTGACACTGCCCCTTTAACTGTCAGGAGCCCATTTGGTTAGATATGACACTGTGGGATGGGAGTCACTGGCAGCTTTATACCTCCGGCCACAAGAGGCCGCTACCTCCCCCCAGCATTGCGGTGCACATGTGACATCCCTCGTGCACACTATGGAGAAGCCAGAGGAGGACACTGCAGCCTACAGCAGGTGAGTATGTTTATATGGACGGCCACAGACATGGCCTCCAGCTGCTGTCCGGACATGATGGGAGTTGTTGTTCTGTAACAGCTGGAGAGCCACAGGTTGGGGAACAGTCACCTAATTCACATTGATGTAAGATCTGGAGATCTCGTCTACACTGATCCATATAGAATCGTCCTGTATCTGCTGTAATTGTTCATAGACTGAGATCCATGGATACCCACATGGTATCCGTCCATATCGTATATATCCAGAATGATCCGCACCACAGAATGTAACCAGTGAGACCAGCAAGGCCACGAGGAGGCGGCAGGCAGACCCCGCCACTACCGCTCCCCTGCGTCTCCCCTTCTCCATAGTCACTCCGAAGAGACTTTGTTGGAATAATTTTTAGAAACTTCACGCATTCATAGAACTTTTCTCAAGGCTGAAAGACGAGAACTTCAAAGACACCGAGAACGTTTCGCAGTCGGCGGATTTTCTTTGATAAATCAGAAACCTTCTTTGCCCCAGTTTTGCCTGCGGTGACTTTGATAAACGCCATTCATTTATTTCACATGCCAGGTGCTGCGTCAACGTGGAGAGGGGGGCAGGGCGGGCTGACAGGAGCCGAGAGTGACGACCGGAGCCCTGGCATCGCCTGACGCGGCATCCCCACTAGGTGGCAGCAGAGTCCTGATCTTAGCAGGATCCTAATCACATCTGATCAGGGCATCTGTAACAATGTGTCTGAATTGCTTCTATGGGTAAATACATATAAACATTGATGAGAGGGAGATGAGTGATGAGGGGCTTAATCACTCATCAGCTACCAGTGGTACAGCAGCTGCCGCACACTCACTATGGCCATAGGATGGCAGTAGGGCAGCGGTAAGGAACCTTGGCACTCCAGCTGTTGCAAAACTACAACTCCCATCATGCCTGGACAGCCAAAGCTTTAGCTTTGGCTGTCCAGGCATGATGGGAGTTGTAGTTTTGCAACAGCTGGAGTGCTAAGTTTCCCTAGCCCTGCAGTAGGGGATGGGGTGGCGGTTTACAACATAAAATTCAGCAAAAAATTCCATTGCTATACAGGTGGCTTCCTGCAGTGTATTGCGTATTCCTGCTCTACAATATAATGAATAGTAACCTGGCACCTGAATAGCTATATAACAGCCTGGCTCCCTGGATTGCCATCCTAATAATAAAATGACATAACTATATTACACATACCTATCGACGTATAGACCTATAAATACATTCTGTACCATAGATGTGAGCAGCAAATTGCCCAATCCCAAATCCAAATCTTAGTGTATAATTACAGGATTGTGTTCAAGCAATAGAAGCTGCCCATAACCTAAATACAGTATCAGAACCAAACTCAAGACACAGATATTGTGCCAAACCCAGGCTGGCCAGAACAGCAGTAGATCCAAGCTTAAAGGGGAGCTATCAGCAGATGAGACGAATCTAACCTGCTGATAGCTCCCTAGCGGGCATGGGGCACCAAGGATGAAGGTGTGTCTGGTGGGGTGGGGGATTCCAAAGGTAACAGCACGCTAAGGGCCCTATTCCACCGGACGATTATCGTTTGCATAATTGTTAACGATCTCAAACGACCGCTATTGGGAAAGACCTGAAAATGTTCACTCATTTCTATGGAACGATAATCGTTACTTATAATCATATTTGCGATTGTCTTTTCTTCGCTATTTCTTCGCTATTGCATTCGTATCTGCTGCTAACGACGTCTTATTCAATGCGAACGATTTGCGAACGTTTTGCGAACAAGCAACGATAAAAATAGGTCCAGGTCTTATAAAGCGATCGACGATTTCTCGTTCGGTCGTTAATCGTTAACTGCATTTCAACCGAACGATTATCGTTTAGATTCGAACGATTTGACGATAATCTGAACGGTAATCGTCTGGTGGAATAGGGCCCTAACAGTGGCGAGGATGAAGGTAAGAGACATCCCTTCCTCCTCAGCGCACTGTGCCCACTAGAGAGCTATCAGCAGGTTAGATTCGTCTCACCTGCTGATAGTTCCCCTTTAATACAGAGATGCAGTCATAGACCCAAGCTCAGTATATATGGTGCCAGAAATTACTTCAGTATATAAATACAGCATCAGAACTAAACCCGGTACCGAGATACAAAACCAGAACCAAACTCATTACATAAATATAGCAAAAGAACCAAAGTCAGCACATAACTACAGGGGCAGAACTAAGCTCAATACAGAGATAACATATCAGAACCAAGATGACTACATACCTACGGCACTAGAATCAAACTCAATACATATGCTTAGCACCAGGACTATGTTCTGTTTGTAAATAAGACCCCAGTTTTAAGCACAGAACTTAGTATTTTACTTACAGAAGTATAGCGCCAGATCATTCAGAACAAAATTATAGCATTACAACAGCACATACAGGATCAGAAACAAGTATAGTACTTACAGCACCAGAACCAAGCACAGCACATACAGCAACAGAACCAAGCACAGTACACACAGCACCAGAACCAAGCACAGCACATACAGCACCAGAAACAAGCATAGTACTTACAGACCAAGAACAAAGCTCAGTGCATAAATAAAGCAACAGAACCAAGCACAGCACACACAGCACCAGAAACAAGCATAGTACTTACAGACCAAGAACAAAGCTCAGTGCATAAATAATAGAGATGAGCGAACCTGGAGCATGCTCGAGTCGATCCGAACCCGAACTTTTGGCATTTGATTACCGGTGGCTGCTGAACTTGGATAAAGCCCTAAGGCTATGTGGAAATCATGGATATAGTCATTGGCTGTATCCATGTTTTCCAGACAACCTTAGAGCTTTATCCAAGTTCAGCAGCCACCGCTAATCAAATACCTAATGTTCGGGTTCGGATCACCTCGAACCCAAACCCGGTTCGCTCATCTCTAATAAATAAAGTACCAAAACCAAGCACATACCTCACCAAAACCAAGCACAGTATTTACAGCACCAGAACCAAGCTCAGTAGATACAGCACCAGGACCAAGCACAGTATTTACAGCACCAGAACAAAGCTCAGTAGATACAGCACCAGGACCGAGCACAGTACATACAGAACCAAGATCTTCAGCTGTCCAGGTATGATGGGAGCTGTAGCTCTGCAACAGCTGGATGACTAAAGGCTCCCCATGCCTGATGTACTTCATTATGTTCAGCAGTGTTACCCAACCTGCAGCTGCCAGGATATGATGGCAGTTGTAGTTTTACAACATCTGGCAGGAGCGCCATAGGTAGGGAACACTGATGTACTGCTGCACACACTTTGCTGCCTACAGCAACCAATCACAGTGCAGCTTCCATTTTACCAGAGCATTTAAATATATGAAAGCTGAGTTCTGATTGGTTGTGTGGTGACATGTGGTTGCTACGGGTAACGCAGAGTTGTGATAGCTAAGGCCTAATGATTGGTCTGATCCTTGGTGCTGGGTCTGGCGCCTCACGTCTCACGGTCGGGCATTGTGTGGCCCCCGGGGGCCCCATCCTTTCTCCGCTCTCAGGAGAGATATCAGGTTGGCGCTTTGATATTTTGCAGATTCTTTGATGTGAGCAGAATGCAGACGTCTCCAGATGAGGGTAATTATCCTTGATATCGCCGTCTCAGCCGTGACAAGCTTGAATAAAAGACAAGTATTTTCGGAGGAACGTCTATGTGTTCTGAGCGATCGCAGCCAGAGAGCAAATGAACAGGTGTCTCATAGCCAGGAACGTTCCCGGCCGTCCCAAGGCGCCCGGCAATCATTTAGCCGCCGAATGGCAAAAATGGAACAATTTCAAGATAATATTCGCCAGGTGAGTGACGGCAAGACGGGAATGTTAATGGATTGTGAGCGTTCAACGGCCGCAGCCAGTCTGACATCTCATACACAGCTCTGCTGCATCACACTACAGCATGTCTGAACACGCACATACACTATACAGGGACATACACATATATGGTACACATACAGGGACATACACATATATAGTATACATACAGGGACATACACATATATAGTATACATACAGGGACATACACATATATAGTATACATACAGGGACATACACATATATGGTATACATACAGGGACATACACATATATGGTATACATACAGGGACATACACATATATGGTATACATACAGGGACATACACATATATAGTACACATACAGGGACATACACATACAGGGACATACACATATATGGTATACATACAGGGACATACACATATATAGTATACATACAGGGACATACACATATATAGTATACATACAGGGACATACACATATATAGTACACATACAGGGACATACACATATATGGTATACATACAGGGACATACACATATATAGTATACATACAGGGACATACACATATATGGTATACATACAGGGACATACACATATATGGTATACATACAGGGACATACACATATATGGTATACATACAGGGACATACACATATATAGTATACATACAGGGACATACACATATATGGTATACATACAGGGACATACACATATATATGGTACACATACAGGGACATACACATATATGGTACACATACAGGGACATACACATATATGGTACACATACAGGGACATACACATATATAGTATACATACAGGGATATACACATATATGGTATACATACAGGGACATACACATATATAGTATACATACAGGGACATACACATATATGGTACACATACAGGGACATACACATATATAGTATACATACAGGGACATACACATATATGGTACACATACAGGGACATACACATATATAGTACACATACAGGGGCATACACATATATGGCACATATACAGGGACATACACATATATAGTATACATACAGGGACATACACATATATGGTATACATACAGGGACATACACATATATGGTACACATACAGGGACATACACATATATATGGTACACATACAGGGACATACACATATATATGGTACACATACAGGGACATACACATATATGGTACACATACAGGGACATACACATATATAGTATACATACAGGGACATACACATATATGGTACACATACAGGGACATACACATATATGGTACACATACAGGGACATACACATATATAGTATACATACAGGGACATACACATATATGGTATACATACAGGGACATACACATATATGGTATACATACAGGGACATACACATATATGGTATACATACAGGGACATACACATATATGGTATACATACAGGGATATACACATATATGGTACACATACAGGGACATACACATATATGGTATACATACAGGGACATACACATATATGGTACACATACAGGGACATACACATATATGGTATACATACAGGGACATACACGTATATGGTACACATACAGGGACATACACGTATATGGTATACATACAGGGACATACACGTATATGGTATACATACAGGGACATACACATATATGGTATACATACAGGGACATACACATATATGGTATACATACAGGGACATACACATATATGGTATACATACAGGGACATACACATATGTAGTATACATACAGGGACATACACATATATATGGTACACATACAGGGACATACACATATATAGTATACATACAGGGACATACACATATATGGTATACATACAGGAACATACACATATATGGTATACATACAGGGACATACACATATATGGTATACATACACTACACATACATACACACACATACCATCTTATATGTACAGTATGACTGTCACCAGCACCATCTTATATGTACAGTATGACTGTCACCAGCACCATCTCTATATGTACGGTATGACTGTCACCAGCACCATCTCTATATGTACAGTGTGACTGTCACCAGCACCCATATGTACAGTATGACTGTCACCAGCACCATCTTATATGTACGGTATGACTGTCACCAGCTTCATCTTATATGTACAGTATGACTGTCACCAGCACCATCTTATATGTACGGTATGACTGTCACCAGCACCATCTTATATGTACGGTATGACTGTCACCAGCACCATCTTATATGTACAGTATGACTGTCACCAGCACCATCTTATATGTACGGTATGACTGTCACCAGCACCATCTTATATGTACAGTATGACTGTCACCAGCACCATCTCTATATGTACAGTGTGACTGTCACCAGCACCATCTTATATGTACAGTATGACTGTCACCAGCACCATCTCTATATGTACAGTATGACTGTCACCAGCACCATCTTATATATACGGTATGACTGTCACCAGCACCATCTTATATGTACAGTATGACTGTCACCAGCACCATCTTATATGTACGGTATGACTGTCACCAGCACCATCTTATATGTACAGTATGACTGTCACCAGCACCATCTTATATGTACGGTATGACTGTCACCAGCACCATCTCTATATGTACGGTATGACTGTCACCAGCACCATCTCTATATGTACAGTATGACTGTCACCAGCACCATCTCTATATGTACAGTGTGACTGTCACCAGCACCATCTTATATGTACAGTATGACTGTCACCAGCACCATCTTATATGTACGGTATGACTGTCACCAGCACCATCTTATATGTACAGTATGACTGTCACCAGCACCATCTTATATGTACGGTATGACTGTCACCAGCACCATCTTATATGTACGGTATGACTGTCACCAGCACCATCTTATATGTACGGTATGACTGTCACCAGCACCATCTTATATGTACAGTATGACTGTCACCAGCACCATCTTATATGTACAGTATGACTGTCACCAGCACCATCTTATATGTACAGTATGACTGTCACCAGCACCATCTTATATGTACGGTATGACTGTCACCAGCACCATCTCTATATGTACGGTATGACTGTCACCAGCACCATCTCTATATGTACAGTATGACTGTCACCAGCACCATCTCTATATGTACAGTGTGACTGTCACCAGCACCATCTTATATGTACAGTATGACTGTCACCAGCACCATCTTATATGTACGGTATGACTGTCACCAGCACCATCTTATATGTACAGTATGACTGTCACCAGCACCATCTTATATGTACGGTATGACTGTCACCAGCACCATCTTATATGTACGGTATGACTGTCACCAGCACCATCTTATATGTACGGTATGACTGTCACCAGCACCATCTTATATGTACAGTATGACTGTCACCAGCACCATCTTATATGTACAGTATGACTGTCACCAGCACCATCTTATATGTACAGTATGACTGTCACCAGCACCATCTTATATGTACGGTATGACTGTCACCAGCACCATCTCTATATGTACGGTATGACTGTCACCAGCACCATCTCTATATGTACAGTGTGACTGTCACCAGCACCCATATGTACAGTATGACTGTCACCAGCACCATGTTATATGTACAGTATGACTGTCACCAGCACCATCTTATATGTACAGTATGACTGTCACCAGCACCATCTTATATGTACAGTATGACTGTCACCAGCACCATCTTATATGTACAGTATGACTGTCACCAGCACCATGTTATATGTACAGTATGACTGTCACCAGCACCATCTTATATGTACAGTATGACTGTCACCAGCACCATCTTATATGTACAGTATGACTGTCACCAGCACCATCTTATATGTACGGTATGACTGTCACCAGCACCATCTCTATATGTACGGTATGACTGTCACCAGCACCATCTTATATGTACAGTATGACTGTCACCAGCACCATCTCTATATGTACAGCATGACTGTCACCAGCACCATCTTATATATACGGTATGACTCTCGGAGTCTGATGGAGACATTGTGTAAGACCATTGTGGCCGTTGTTATACGACGATCACCATGAGCTGCAGTGTTCTACATTGTTCTATGAGGCTCATTGATAAGAGATTATAGATATTGTGCAGCTGAAATCGCTCTAACAATAGCATCATGATTGGAGATTATTACCAGGAATATGTTTTAGTTCTTTTGAAGGGCACTTCCAGAATTCAGCTTCTAGATTATTCTCCACATTATTCTCTACACTAAAGCTGGGAGACAGAGAAGCTGCTGAAGACTGTAGTGTTATATCTTGCCAGTGCTGGAATCACAGCTTACACTGCTCATTACTGCTCTATAATGTCCTCTGTGCTGCTGCAGCTTCATAGGAATAGGATCCCCTCTTCTGTGTGTGCACAATATCCAAGAGACATCACAATAGCTGCTCTACACGAAGAGAGAGGTGGAGCCTGCAGAGGGAATAACTGGTGGAAAAACACCATATACAAATTATGTGAAAGATAGCGCTGTAGTTGTGTCTGAGGGAAGAAGAGACACCTGGACAGGGCACATGGGTATGTGATGCTGTCCTTATAGCGGTATGTGATGCTGTCCTTATAGTGGTGTGTGATACTGTCCTTATAGCGGTGTGTGATACTGTCCTTATAGCGGTATATGATACTGTCCTTATAGCAGTATGTGATACTGTCCTTATAGCGGTATGTGATGCTGTCCTTATAGTGGTATGTGATGCTGTCCTTATAGCGGTATGTGATACTGTCCTTATAGCAGTATGTGATACTGTCCTTATAGCAGTATGTGATGCTGTCCTTATAGCGGTATGTGATACTGTCCTTATAGCAGTATGTGATACTGTCCTTATAGCGGTATGTGATACTGTCCTTATAGTGGTGTGTGATACTGTCCTTATAGCAGTATGTGATACTGTCCTTATAGCGGTATGTGATGCTGTCCTTATAGCGGTATGTGATACTGTCCTTATAGCGGTATGTGATACTGTCCTTATAGTGGTGTGTGATACTGTCCTTATAGCGGTGTGTGATACTGTCCTTATAGCGGTGTGTGATACTGTCCTTATAGTGGTGTGTGATACTGTCCTTATAGCGGTGTGTGATACTGTCCTTATAGCGGTATGTGATACTGTCCTTATAGCGGTATGTGATGCTGTCCTTATAGCGGTATGTGATACTGTCCTTATAGCGGTATGTGATACTGTCCTTATAGCGGTATGTGATACTGTCCTTATAGCGGTGTGTGATAATGTCCTTATAGCGGTGTGTGATACTGTCCTTATAGCAGTATGTGATACTGTCCTTATAGCGGTATGTGATGCTGTCCTTATAGCAGTATGTGATACTGTCCTTATAGCGGTATGTGATGCTGTCCTTATAGCAGTATGTGATACTGTCCTTATAGCAGTATGTGATAATGTCCTTATAGCGGTATGTGATACTGTCCTTATAGTGGTGTGTGATACTGTCCTTATAGCGGTATATGATACTGTCCTTATAGCAGTATGTGATACTGTCCTTATAGCGGTATGTGATGCTGTCCTTATAGCGGTATGTGATACTGTCCTTATAGCGGTATATGATACTGTCCTTATAGTGGTGTGTGATGCTGTCCTTATAGCGGTATGTGATGCTGTCCTTATAGCGGTATATGATACTGTCCTTATAGTGGTGCAGCCCGTGTCCTTCTGCCGTCCTCGGCCCCCGCTCACACCTCCGTATTACCGGGCAGTGGAGGGTTGCGGCAGGTCTCTGATGGCTCGTTGTTAGTGACGTCCGGTGACCGCGTCCCGTCCGCCATTCTTACAGCTAATGACCAGATAAATCTCTTCCTGGCTAATAATCCGAGGAGTCAGGCGTTCTGCACCTGGATTATGGCCCTTAGAGGGTTTTATGATCCCCACTTATCTGCGCAGTAAAGCGTCCCGATAAGATAAGGAAATTCTAAGATCGCCCATAAAACAAGGAACGGCCATGTTTTCTGTGAGAATTAAGGGTAATTGTGAGCGATTATGGGGGGCAGAACATAAGGCCATGAGGCTGCGCGGTGCTGGTGTGGTGCCGCCCGCAGAGAGTCACTGCCAACAAACAGCTCACTCAGTCAGGCACTACACGCTTTGTGGTTACTGTCACTAGTGCTCACAGTCTCTAGTACAGGCGCACAGATCACCAGTCTCTCCAACAAAGAAGTTGCAGCAGACCGGGTTAGGTTGTATCCAAGATGGCTGACAGCTCCCAAAGCTTTTGTGCTTTTAAGGGGTCAAAGGGAGGCTATCCCCATCTACAGCATGCGCCCCCCCTGCAGTGCTTAAAGGGTATCTGTCCCCCCCGACCGCTTACCAAGCCGGTTGCACCACACATAGATATCAAAGTATTTAGAACAGATCCTTGTTGCCTGTTTTTTTAAAATTTTCATAAGAAACACCATTAATTGGGCTGTAAATGGTGTCAAAAAAGGCGGAGCCTGTTTTTTTCTGGGCCCTCGCACTGCTACACCTCACCGTGCTGTATGCAGAGTGTACCTGGCTGGGGCAGGTATACTGTGGTGCTAGGACCCAGGGAATAACAGGCTCCTCCTCCTTGACACCATTCACAGCCCAAGGTCTCTCAGTCTCTGAAGGCCATTGACCTGACTGTGGGTAAGCAGTGCTGATCCTAACCTTAGTGCCTTTGCGGTATGTAGCCACTGGGCCTCTTACCGTCTTGTCCTCTCGATGTGGCCTGCCCTCTATCTACCCCTCCGCGGGCCTCTTCTAACTCAGGCAGTCTGAATGGGCTTTACTCCTCCACAGACTCCCAGTGTCCTCCCTCTGTGGCCTCTTCTTTCTATCACAGCCAGAAGATGTGCTCCTCGGGGGAGGAGCCAAGACTTTGTCCAATCAGACAGCAGATCTCACTGTGAACGCACCAGAGGCGCCAAAACACAGGATTATATATGGCCTCATGTCACCTATAAATGCAGTGACTCAGTGTCCACCCCCACTGTCAGGGGCAGCAGTGACAGCTGCCTGTGACTGACAGCTCCACTGTCTGTGGGATGACAACACAGAGATGGCAATGACACCCACTGTACATCCAAGGAGCACGTGTGAGAACAAGGCAATAGCAGCACAATACAGCATGAAATCCTTACAGCTATCACAAAGACACAATAGCACACCAGTAATGGACATAATACAGCAGTAATACCCCCCACAAAGGTTGGGGGGGCAGATTTATGGAAAAATAATGCATTAAATCACCACATGAAGGAAAATTACCGATTGGTGCAAATAAAATGGAGGAAACGCGTAATTAATATGGCGGTATTATTTATTAACTCTATATCAGTGTTCATTCTGCATATGGCGGCATTATTTATTATTATTTTTATTAATGGCGGTATCATTTCTGCGCTGTACGGCATCAGACGTGATGGACTCCTCTTATAAGTGATCTTTCCTCCATTTATCCTCACATAAAAGTTAATTATAACATTTAGGAGCTATAAGTTCCTCATCCATCATCCGCCCCCCCCCCCCCCTTCTTCGCTTCGCTCTCGTTTTACAGATTTTGAAGTGTTTCTATCTCTCTCCGCTCCTTTTTCAAGCAGAAATGATGAAGTCTGACGCGTACTGTTTGGTGGTTTTATTTATCCGCTCATTATTCGTGCATTGTAGGACGGTATTATTTATAATTATTGTGGTTGCATTATTTATGTGCTTTATTGCAGTAGTATTTATGAACACTATGGCCGTTAGGTGGCGGTATTAGTCCTGCGTTGTAGGGGGGTATCATTTATGATGTCCGTGGTTGAATTATGTACAGCAGTGGTATATGGCAGTCAGCATGTGTATTGTATGGCGGTATTATTTATGCACAAATGATAACCTCATGGTCATAAATTGCTGTTAAGGTGACGGTGCTTATAACAGAGCAGGTGCAGCGAGCCTAAAATACAGACAAAAACAAAAGATAATTCTTGCACTATATGGCGGTGACACTATCATGGCGGCAGCTGAGGTCAGGACGCTCATAGAGTCCAAGGACGCAGCACATGGCGTTACATAAAGAGGTAGAATATGCGGAATAATTCAGCTGTGATGAGAATGTGCTCGGCTGACAATAATGTCACGTCACGCAGGATATATGGACGTGTCATATATAGAACCGCAGGGTCGGGGGAGGGGTGCACACTGTTATATACTATATAATTGTATGGTGTGTTATTATTACCGGCTCCGGCTCTACCTGTTGTGCGGGTGCAGCTCTGTGGATCCGAATATAGAGAAGAGAAGACGCCTTCTGTCCCGGACCCTCCGCCCATCTCCCAGGACACCCGCATGAGAGAAGCTGTATATGTTACACTATATATCCTGTGTTATTATATGGGGTCACGGTATACACTACATATATACAGCATGGGTCCCTGTAGATGTGATCGCTCCCTATGCGGATACAGAACCAGGAAAGACAGATAGACAAAGGTTCCCAACCTGCGGCTCTCCGGCTCATGGCAGATGGGAGTGGTAGTTTTACAATAGCTGGAAAGCCACAGGTTGGGGAATAGGATGAAACAATGGGATGCACTTACGCTTGTCAGGGAATGATGGGAGTGGTAGTAGACTGGGTTGCGTGTTGAGAGATACAAAAAATCCGAGTAGCAGAGAGGAGGATGTCGTGAGAGTCCCAACCCATGTAGTACTGTGCTCTGCCGGGATGTTGGAGGATGAGGTAGAAGAATACTAAAGAAGAAGAAGAGAATACTTGTGCCCGTGTTTTGACCTTTGAGTCTTCGCACCACCTTATGCCCACCAGTGTTAGGTGACCTGTCCTCCTAGGGTGACACAAGCCCCAGACTCTGTTACCTGGGATGAGCAGAAAGCTGAGGGTTCCCTGCTGACAACCACGCTGCGAGATAGAGTTCCTAGTCTCTTAGCAACTTTGCTCTATCAGGATCAGTTCCTAGCTTTCTTTGGCTTTAGTGGATACTGTCCTGCACTGTGACTCTCCTAGTCCACGGCGTGGGTTGAGATGATCTCTGATTTGTCCTCTTCTGTGAGGGGTTTAACACTGCATAGCGTTGTGTAGCGTTAGCTGAAGAGAAACTGTTAGGTGCGTCTTGTCTTTCTTCCTCACCATACAGGAACCTAAGACTACTTCTGAGGCTGGGGACCTGGTAGAGGGCATGGGCCCAAAGGAACCACTGTAGGGAGCGTTCTAGCTTGCGTCCTTCCCCTACAATGTCCAACACAAGACTTATGCACTTCCTCTACCCATGTGACTTCCAATCTCCAGCGTATCTAAAGTGCGCTGTGAGTGGGTGAAGGGTGCATAAAGAAGATCCATAGGTTCACAGATCCATGTGACACATAAACAAACAATAACCCTTTCCATACTTCAGCCGTGCAGCATCTAAGTACATACATCTACAATAGCAACATCTAGTGGCGAAACTTTTATCATCACCACTTACTTACAATAAGTACAGGCTTTTGCGAGGGTTGTAACCAATAGCAACACCTGTGGTGGGACACCACAATGGGAGAGGAGATGTAATGATAACAGCCTGTACACTGCCAATGGGAACAGGGCGGTTTGGGGCAACGTTCCAGGATCTGCTCTGGGCCTGATGAAACGTTGCTGATCCTCCAGAATGATCAGTTGTACTGATCCCATACACTGCAGTGTTGAGGCTCCCGGTGATGAAGGACGGGTGACTGATCTCGTCTCCTCTGGGGATTCAGCCGATCAGGGACACAGATCTCAGCTTCTCGCCCGGATCAGATCTCACAGTCTCCGGCTCCATCACTCGGCTCATTCATCTTTTCCAGAACTAATCAGAGGAAATGTGCGTCGGGCGGTGGAGGAGGAAGACATATATATCGCCTCCCCCGCCTCCAGGAATCGCTGCTTAACATCCTAATGACTTCTGAAAGGTCGCACATAAATGTTTAACGGACAATTAAATATTTACAGGCTCATAAGAATTTCATTGTTATTTTCCCAATAATAGAACTGCGCAAAAAACGTCCGATTCTTCCATAAAAGGCAAAATTATCGGATATAAAGTATCAAGGAAAAGTCAGGAGCGACTCTGCGTATATATCACCCATCTGCCGCACAAAGATCACACGTACATCATATATATCATACATATATATCACATCTATCATATACATCACATATATCATACATATACATCACCTACATCATATACATCACCTACATTATATACATCACATATATCATACATATACATCACCTACATCATATACATCACATATATCATACATATATATCACATCTATCATATACATCACATATATCATACATATACATCACATATATCATACATATACATCACCTACATCATATACATCACCTACATTATATACATCACATATATCATACATATACATCACCTACATCATATACATCACATATATCATACATATATATCACATCTATCATATACATCACATATATCATACATATACATCACCTACATCATATACATCACATATATCATACATATATATCACATCTATCATATACATCACATATATCATACATATACATCACCTACATCATATACATCACATATGTCAGATATGTATCACCTATATCATACATATACATCACCTTCATCATATACATCACATATATCATACATATACATCACCTACATCATATACATTACATCTATCATATACATCACATATATCATACATATACATCACCTTCATCATATACATCACATATATCATACATATACATCACATATATCATACATATACATCACCTACATCATATACATCACATATGTCAGATATGTATCACCTATATCATACATATACATCACCTTCATCATATACATCACATATATCATACATATACATCACCTATATCATACATATACATCACCTGCATCATATATATCACATAAAGATCACGTATATCATACATAAATATCACATATCTGCCATACAAAGATCACATATATATCACCTATATAACACATATACCACATACATCATATACGTCACATATATATCACCTACATCACATATACATCATATACATCACACATATACTACCTACATTATATACATCACACATAAAGCACCTATATCATATACATCACACGTTTGGTACTGTCATGTGGGTACTGTGTGGTACTGTTATGTGGGTACTGTGTGGTACTGTTATGTGGGCAGTGTGTGGTACTGTTATGTGGGTACTGTGTGGTACTGTTATGTGGGCAGTGTGTGGTACTGTTATGTGGGCAGTGTGTGGTACTGTTATGTGGGTACTGTGTGGTACTGTTATGTGGGCAGTGTGTGGTACTGGTATGTGGGCACTATGTGGTACTGTTATGTGGGCAGTGTGTTGTACTATTATGTGGGCACTCTGTGGTACTGTTATGTGGGCACTGTGTGGTACTGGTATGTGGGCAGTGTGTGGTACTGTTATGTGTGCAGTGTGTGGTACTGTTATGTGTGCAGTGTGTGGTACTGTTATGTGTGCAGTGTGTGGTACTGTTATGTGGGCACTGTCTGGTACTGTGTGGTACTGTTATGTGTGCAGTGTGTGGTACTGTTATGTGTGCAGTGTGTGGTACTGTTATGTGGGCACTGTCTGGTACTGTGTGGTACTGTTATGTGTGCAGTGTGTGGTACTGTTATGTGGGCACTATGTGAAACTGTTATGTGGGCAGTGTGTTGTACTATTCTGTGGGCACTCTGTGGTACTGTAATGTGGGCACTGTGTGGTACTGTTATGTGGGTACTGTGTGGTACTGTTATGTGGGTACTGTGTGGTACTGTTATGTGGGCACTGTGTGGTACTATTATGTGGGCACTGTGTGGTACTGTTATGTGGGCACTATGTGGTACTGTTATGTGGGCAGTGTGTGGTACTGTTATGTGGGCAGTATGTGGTACTGTTATGTGGGCACTGTGTAGTACTGTTATGTGGGCAGTGTGTGGTACTGTTATGTGGGCACTGGGTGGTAATGTTATGTGGGCATTGTACGGTATTGTTATGTGGGCATTGTACAGTATTGTTATGTGGGCAGTGTGTGGTACTGTTATGTGGGCATTGTACAGTATTGTTATGTGGGCAGTGTTTGGTACTGTTATGTGGGCACTGTGTGGTAGTTATGTGGGCAGTGTGTGGTACTGTTATGTGTGCAGTGTGTGGTAGTTATTTGGGCAGTGTGTAGTACTGTTATGTGGGCAGTGTGTGGTACTGTTATGTGGGCATTGTGTGGTACTGTTATGTGGGCACTGTGTTGTACTGTTATGTGGGCAGTGTGTAGTACTGTTATGTGGGCAGTGTGTGGTACTGTTATGTGGGCACTGTGTGGTACTGTTATGTGGGCACTGTGTGGTACTGTTATGTGGGCAGTGTGTGGTACTGTTATGTGGGCAGTGTGTAGTACTGTTATGTGGGCAGTGTGTGGTACTGTTATGTGAGCACTGTGTGGTACTGTTATGTGGGCACTGTGTTGTACTGTTATGTGGGCAGTGTGTAGTACTGTTATGTGGGCAGTGTGTGGTACTGTTATGTGGGCACTGTGTGGTACTGTTATGTGGGCAGTGTGTGGTACTGTTATGTGGGCAGTGTGTAGTACTGTTATGTGGGCACTGTGTGGTACTGTTATGTGGGCAGTGTGTGGTACTGTTATGTGGGCAGTGTGTAGTACTGTTATGTGGGCAGTGTGTGGTACTGTTATGTGGGCATTGTACAGTGCTGTTATGTGGGTAGTGTGTAGTACTGTTATGTGGGCAGTGTGTAGTACTGTTATGTGGGCAGTGTGTGGTACTGTTGTGTGGGCAGTGTGTGGTACTGTAATGTGGGCACTGTGTGGTACTGTTGTGTGGCCACTGTGTGGTACTGTTATGTGGGCAGTGTGTGGTACTGTTATGTGGGCACTGTGTGGTACTGTTGTGTGGGCAGTGTGTGGTACTGTTATGTGGGCAGTGTGTGGTACTGTTATGTGGGCAGTGTGTGGTACTGTTATGTGGGCAGTGTGTGGTACTGTTATGTGGGCACTGGGTGGTACTGTTATGTGTGCAGTGTGTGGTACTGTTATGTGGGCAGTGTGTGGTACTGTTATGTGGGCATTGTACGGTATTGTTATGTGGGCAGTGTGTGGTACTGTTATGTGGGCACTGTGTGGTACTGTTATGTGGGCAGTGTGTGGTACTGTTATGTGGGCACTGTGTAGTACTGTTGTGTGGCCACTGTGTGGTACTGTTATGTGTGCAGTGTGTGGTACTGTTATGTGTGCAGTGTGTGGTACTGTTATGTGGGCACTGTGTGGTACTGTTATGTGGGCACTGTGTAGTACTGTTGTGTGGCCACTGTGTGGTACTGTTGTGTGGCTGAGTTGCTTAATGTTAGTTTGTTTAGTTCCCTGCAGGTTTATTGCATCTCTCTCCATCATGGCGGCAGCGATACCTCATGGTTACTGCGTCTCTCCTGTCTCAGTGGTCGGAAGGCGCCTCACAGCGGAACGCGCATTTCTGGAGAAGGAGAAGAAGGAGAAGGAGAAGAAGGAGAAGGAGAAGAAGGAGAAGAAGAAGGAGAAGAAGGAGAAGGAGAAGAAGGAGAAGAAGGAGAAGAAGGAGAAGAAGGAGAAGAAGGAGAAGAGAGACGATAATAAACGAATGCAATAAACGGAGTCCAGAGAATTGAAGAGAATGTCACCGTGAATCGCAGCGCCTATCAGTAACAGGAATGCAGTAACCCACCCAAGAGGAGACGGCGCAATGCTCTGCAGTGCTTGGCAATATTCTTTAATGTTCTCCAGTGTTCTGTAATGTTGTGCAGTGTTCAGCAATGTTCTCCAATGTTCTGCAATGTTCTCCAGTGTTCTCCAATGTTCTCCAGTGTTCTGCAATGTTCTCCGGTGTTCTGTAATGTTCTCCGGTGTTCTGCAATGTTCTCCGGTGTTCTGCAATGTTCTCCGGTGTTCTGCAATGTTCTCCAGTGTTCTGCAATGTTCTCCGGTGTTCTGCAATGTTCTCTGATGTTCTGCAATGTTCTCCGATGTTCTGCAATGTTCTCCGGTGTTCTGCAATGTTCTGCAGTGTTCGGCAATGTTCTCCAATGTTCTCCAGTGTTCTGCAATGTTCTCCGGTGTTCTGCAATGTTCTCCGGTGTTCTGCAATGTTCTCCGGTGTTCTGCAATGTTCTGCAGTGTTCGGCAATGTTCTGCAATGTTCTCCAGTGTTCTGCAATGTTCTCCAATGTTCTCCAGTGTTCTGCAATGTTCTCCAGTGTTCTGCAATGTTCTCCAATGTTCTCCAGTGTTCTGCAATGTTCTCCAGTGTTCTCCAATGTTCTCCAGTGTTCTGTAATGTTCTCCAGTGTTCTGCAATGTTCTGCAATGTTCTGCGGTGTTCGGCAATGTTCTCCAATGTTCTCCAGTGATCTGCAATGTTCTCCGGTGTTCTGCAATGTTCTCCAGTGTTCTCCAATGTTCTCCAGTGTTCTGCAATGTTCTCCAGTGTTCTGCAATGTTCTCCAGTGTTCTGCAATGTTCTCCGATGTTCTGCAATGTTCTCCAGTGTTCTGCAATGTTCTCCAGTGTTCTGCAATGTTTTCCAGTGTTCTGCAATGTTCTACGGTGTTCTGCAATGTTCTCCGGTGTTCTGCAATGTTCTCCGGTGTTCTGCAATGTTCTGCAGTGTTCTGCAGTGTTCTGTAATGTTCTCCGGTGTTCTGCAATGTTCTCCGGTGTTCTGCAATGTTTTGCAATCTTCTCCGGTGTTCTGCAATGTTCTCCGGTGTTCTGCAATGTTTTGCAATCTTCTCCGGTGTTCTGCAATGTTCTCCGATGCTCCCCAGTGTTCTGCAATGTTTTCCGGTGTTCTGCAATGTTCTCTGATGTTCTGCAATGTTCTCCGGTGTTCTGCAATGTTCTCCGGTGTTCTGCAATGTTCTCCGGTGTTCTGCAATGTTCTCCGATGCTCCCCAGTGTTCTGCAATGTTTTCCGGTGTTCTGCAATGTTCTCTGATGTTCTGGAATGTTCTCCGGTGTTCTGCAATGTTTTCCGGTGTTCTGCAATGTTCTCTGATGTTCTGCAATGTTCTCCAGTGTTCTGCAATGTTCTCTGATGTTCTGCAATGTTCTGCAATGTTCTCCGGTGTTCTGCAATGTTCTCCGGTGTTCTGCAATGTTCTCCCGTGTTCTGCAATGTTCTCCGGTGTTCTGCAATGTTCTCCAGTGTTCTGCGATGTTCTCCAGTGTTCTGCAATGTTCTCTAATGTTCTGCAATGTTCTCTAATGTTCTGCAATGTTCTCCGGTGTTCTGCAATGTTCTCCGGTGTTCTGCAATGTTCTCCAGTGTTCTGCAATGTTCTCCAGTGTTCGGAAATGTTCTGCAATGTTCTCCGGTGTTCTGCAATGTTCTCCAGTGTTCTGCAATGTTCTATGATGTTCTGCAATGTTCTCCAGTGTTCTGCAATGTTCTCCGGTGTTCTGCAATGTTCTCCGGTGTTCTGCAATGTTCTCCCGTGTTCTGCAATGTTCTCCGGTGTTCTGCAATGTTCTCCCGTGTTCTGCAATGTTCTCCAGTGTTCTGCAATGTTCTCCGGTGTTCTGCAGTGTAAATGTTGTGTTTTCCAGCGTTGTCCTCGCCGCCTCCTCTATACGGTTGTACCCGGCGTATATCTTGCAGCACATCTATAATCAGATAATCCCAGCAGTTATATATTGACTGTCCTGACCCCGGGAGAAAGTGCACAGTATTGTAAACCTTCCATGGGCAATGGCCGCCATCTATCCTCTGACCTATGAACTTTGAGCCCGGGACGAGTTTATTGCCCTCAGGTTATTATTGTTATTGTTTCTTTGTTATTGTGCGTCCAGGTAACCGGAGCGTTATAGCCTGTGTGTATGTGTGTGTGCGCGAGCGTTTCAGTATGTTTATGTTTGTGCGAGCGTCTCAGTGTGTGTGTGCGAGCATCTTAGTGTGTGTGCGAGCATCTCAGTGTGTATGTGTGTGTGCGAGCATCTTAGTGTGTGTGTGTGCGAGCATCTTAGTGTGTGTGTGTGCGAGCATCTTAGTGTGTGTGCGAGCATCTCAGTGTGTATGTGTGTGTGCGAGCATCTTAGTGTGTGTGTGTGCGAGCATCTTAGTGTGTGTGTGTGCGAGCATCTTAGTGTGTGTGCGAGCATCTCAGTGTGTATGTGTGTGTGCGAGCATCTTAGTGTGTGTGTGTGCGAGCATCTTAGTGTGTGTGCGAGCATCTCAGTGTGTATGTGTGTGTGCGAGCATCTTAGTGTGTGTGCGAGCATCTTAGTGTGTGTGCGAGCATCTCAGTGTGTATGTGTGTGTGCGAGCATCTTAGTGTGTGTGTGTGCGAGCATCTTAGTGTGTGTGTGCGCGAGCGTCTCAGTGTGTGTGTGCGCAAGCATCTCAGTGTGTGTGTGTGTGCGAGCGTCTCAGTGTGTGTGTGCGCGAGCATCTCAGTGTGTGTGTGTGTGCGAGCGTCTCAGTGTGTGTGTGCGCGAGCGTCTCATTGTGTGTGTCCACGAGCATCTCAGTGTGTGTGTGTGTGTGCGAGCGTCTCAGTGTGTGTGTCCGCGAGCATCTCAGTGTGTGTGTGTGTGCGAGCATCTCAGTGTGTGTGTGTGTGCAAGCATCTTAGTGTGTGTGCGAGCATCTCAGTGTGTATGTGTGTGTGCGAGCATCTCAGTGGGTATGTGCGAGCGTCTCAGTGTGTGTGTGCGAGGGTCTCAGTGTGCGTGCATCTCAGTGTGCGTGCGAGTGTCTCAGTGTGTGTGCGAGCGTCTCAGTGTGTGTGTATGTAAGCGTCTCAGTAAGTGTGTGTGAGCGTGTTAGTGTGTGTGTGAGCATCTCAGTGTGTGTGTGTGTCTCATTGTGTGCATGCGAGCGTCTCAGTGTACATGCGAGCGTCTCAGTGTGTGTGCGAGTGTCTCAGTGTGTGTGTGCGCGAGTGTCTCAGTGTGTTAGTGTGTGCGAGCATCTCAGTGTGTATGTGTGTGCATGAGCTTCTCAGTGTGTGTGTCCATGAGCGTCTCAGTGTGTGTGTGCGAGTGTCTCTGTGTGTGTGCGAGTGTCTCTGTGTGTGTGTGCGAGTGTCTCTGTGTGTGTCTGCGAGTGTCTCTGTGTGTGTGCGCGAGCGTCTCAGTGTGTGTGTGCGAGCTTCTCAGTGTGTGTGTGCGAGAGTCTCAGTGTGTGTGCGAGCGTCTCCGTGTGTATGTATGTGCGCAAGCTTCTCAGTGTGTGTGTGTGTGTGTGAGCTTCTCAGTGTGTGTGCGAGCTTCTCAGTGTGCGTGTGTGTGCGAGCGTCTCAGTGTGTGTGTGTGTGTGTGCGAGCGTCTCAGTGTGTGTGTGTGGGTGTCTCAGTGTGTGTGCGAGCTTCTCAGTGTGTGCAAGTGTCTCAGTGTGTGTGTGCGGGCGTCTTAGTGTGTGTGCGATCGTGTCAGTGTGTGTGGGCGGGTGTGTGTGTGCGAGCGTCTCAGTGTGTTAGTGTGTGCGAGCGTCTCAGTGTGCGTGCGAGCACCTCAGTGTGTGTCGAGCGTCTCAGTGTGTGTGCGAGCGTCTCAGTGTGCATGCGAGCGTCTCAGTGTGTGTGTGTGTGTGCGTCTCAGTGTGTGTGTGTGCGAGCGTCTCAGTGTGTGTGTGTGTGCGTCTCAGTGTGTGTGTGTGTGCGAGCGTCTCAGTGTGTGTATGTGTGTGTGTGTGTATGTGTGTGTGTGTGAGCGCCTCAGTGTGTGTGTGTGTGTGAGCGCCTCAGTGTGTGTGTGTGTGTGTGAGCGCCTCAGTGTGTGTGTGTGTGCGCGCGCAAGCGTCTCAGTGTGCATGCGAGCGTCTCAGTGTGTGTGTGTGTGCGTCTCAGTGTGTGTGTGCGAGCGTCTCAGTGTGTGTATGTGTGTGTGTGTGTATGTGTGTGTGTGTGAGCGCCTCAGTGTGTGTGTGTGGTGAGCGTCTCAGAGTGTGTGTGTGTGTGTGAGTGCCTCAGTGTGTGTGTGCGCGCGAGCGTCTCAGTGTGTGGTGAGCGTCTCAGTGTGTGTATGTGTGTGTGTGTGTATGTGTGTGTGTGTGAGCGCCTCAGTGTGTGTGTGTGTGTGAGCGCCTCAGTGTGTGTGTGTGTGTGCGCGCGCAAGCGTCTCAGTGTGTGGTGAGCGTCTCAGAGTGTGTGTGTGTGTGTGAGTGCCTCAGTGTGTGTGTGTGTGTGTGTGTGTGTGAGCACCTCAGTGTGTGTGTGCGCGCGAGCGTCTCAGTGTGTGTATGTGTGTGTGTGTGCGAGCATCTTAGTGTGTGTGTGTGTGCGAGCATCTTAGTGTGTGTGCGAGCATCTCAGTGTGTATGTGTGTGTGCGAGCATCTTAGTGTGTGTGTGTGTGTGTGAGCGTCTCAGTGTGTGGTGAGCGTCTCCGCGTGTATGTGTGTGTGTGTCTCAGTGTGTGTGTGTGCAAGTGTCTCAGTGTGTGTGTGTACAATCATCTCAGTGTGTGTGCGAGCGTCTCAGTGTGTGTGTGAGCGTCTCAGTGTGTGTGTGAGCGTCTCAGTGTGTGTGAATACGACCTCAGAGTCTTCTCTATCTCCAGCATCTCCTCTGTCTCCAGCGCCTCCTCTGTCTCCAGCATCTTCTGTCTCCAGCGCCTCCTCTGTCTCCAGCATCTTCTGTCTCCAGCGCCTCCTCTGTCTCTAGCCCCTCTTCTGTCTCCAGCATCTTCTCTGTCTCCAGCATCTCCTCTGTCTCCAGCATCTTCTCTGTCTCCAGCGCCTCCTCTGTCTCCAGCATCTTCTCTGTCTCCAGCGCCTCCTCTGTCTCCAGCATTTCCTCTGTCTCCACCGCCTCCTCTGTCTTCAGCATCTTCTCTGTCTCCAGCATCTCCGCTGTCTCCAACATCTCCTTTGTCTCCAGCTCCTCCTCTGTCTCCAGCGCCTCCTCTGTCTCCAGCATCTCCTTTGTCTCCAGCGCCTCCTCCATCTCCAGCGCCTCCTCCGTCTCCAGCGCCTCCTCCGTCTTCAGTGCCTCCTCTGTCTCCAGCATCTTCTCTTTCTCCAGCGTCTCCTCTGTCTATACAGCGCCCGCTCTGTCTCCAGCATCTCCTCTGTCTCCAGCACTGTCTCCAGCACCTCCTCTGTCTCCAGCACCTCCTCTGTCTTCAGCATCTCCGCTGTCTCCAACATCTCCTTTGTCTCCAGCGCCTCCTCCGTCTCCAGCGCCTCCTCCGTCTCCAGCGCCCCCTCCGTCTTCAGCGCCCGCTCTGTCTCCAGCATCTCCTCTGTCTCCAGCACTGTCTCCAGCACCTCCTCTGTCTCCAGCATCTCCTCTGTCTCCAGCACTGTCTCCAGCACCTCCTCTGTCTCCAGCACCTCCTCTGTCTCCAGCACCTCCTCTGTCTCCAGCGCCTGCTCTGTCTCCAGCGTCTCCTCCGTCTCCAGCATCTTCTCTTTCTCCAGCGTCTCCTCTGTCTCTCCAGCGCCCGCTCTGTCTCCAGCATCTCCTCTGTCTCCAGCACCTCCTCTGTCTCCAGCACTGTCTCCAGCACTGTCTCCAGCATCTCCTCTGTCTCCAGCACCTCCTCTGTCTCCAGCACTGTCTCCAGCACTGTCTCCAGCACCTCCTCTGTCTCCAGCGCCTGCTCTGTCTCCAGCGTCTCCTCTGTCTCCAGCATCTCCTCTGATCTGACCTTACTGTTGGGGTTATGGATACAGGGTTGGGATACAGTCACATTTACAGATTCCTCGCAAATTGTATGCAGCAGATCCATATGTGTGAACAGACCCCAGTGTAGCTGTAATGGGACACCACCCACAGAAAGGGGAAGAATGACCCAAGGTGTGCGGTTGTGTGTTTATAGGTGCCGGTGCGGATAGGAAATGACAGAGTCCCAGTAGTATAAAAATATAACAGTTTTAGTGTCAGGCTTCTCAGGATAACAATACACGATTCACAGAATAGAAAAATCTCTACACGCTCTGGAGTGCTTGACCCTTGTGCTTGGAGAAGGTGCTTTAGGAGAAGTAAGAGAGGTAGTTGTAGCTGTGCTTGTAGAGTAAAGAGGAGTAGAGGAGAGGATTTGGCCAGAGGAGCCCCAACCCAATGTAGCTATGTACTCTGTCGGAGCCTGAAGATCTTTGTAGTAAAGACTTAAGGGCCTATTAAACAGGTCGTTTAGAGGAGCAAACGAGCGCTGAGAGCTATTCAGCGCGGCTGCAGCGAGCGGGTGAGTGCGGGAGGGGCGGCGGGGAGCTGCTGGGGGGGCTGCCCGCGTGATCGCTGATCGTCCGGGCAGCCCATAGGATATAGCAGCATCTGCTCCTGATGCTCCTATTCAACGGAGCGCCGGCAGCAGATCGCTGCTATATCAGTCGCTTGTTTTTCAACATGTTGAAAAACAAGCAACTGCAACGATCAGCCGATGATCGCTGCACTCTATTCCACAGGACGATCATCGTCCGTAGCGGCCGATATCGGCCGAATATGGACGATAATCGTTACGTGGAATAGGGCCTTTACTTGTACTTGTGTATAGACTTAGTCTGACCACCTTCTGCCCCATAGTATTGTCAAATCCGTCCCAGTAGGGTAGTACAAGCCCCAGCCATAGTTATATGGGTGTAGTTAGGTGTCCGAAATGTTCCAGTTACCTGCACTGCGCAATAGGATACGTAGAGCTTCTTTGCGGTAGCTTTGTCCAATCGAGGCTAGTTCCTCTGTAATCAGGATACTGCCCTGCTCGTTGTAGACCTTTTCCTGACATGGGACAGGTTGTTTCTTGGTGACTTCTCCCTTTGGTGAGTTAAGTACTGCATAATAGATAAAGTAGTAGTAGTGAAAGAACTGTTGGTCTCTTGCTGCATCTTTACACTTCAGTGACTAGACTCAACATCGCTGTGTTGTCTCTGACAGGGGTCCTGGCATCAGCCAGGCCCGGGCCTAACTACAGCAGGAACAGTGGTTTTTGTGTCCTTCCTCTCTGAGAATCTGACTAGAACTAACTTGTACTTGAACCTCCACCAGTAAAACTGCTCCTACAGGGGCTTGTCGTGTGCCTCTCTGTGAGTGGTGGAGATGAATGTGTGGCGGAAAAAGGAGGAAGATAATAGGTCAGAAGAAAAGAACATCTTCTATAGCATAAAACACATGGTATACATAAAATATTAATCCATTACTACCTTCAGCTGTGCAACACATATACATATAAAATACTGACACCTAGTGGTGAAACCTTAGAATACCTCATTACCACTTTAACCTGAGAGAAAAAGACTTTTTTTACAGGTGCACAGAAAAGACAAAAACACTAGTGGTGGGACACCACACCTACATACTGTCCTGTCATATGTTATAAGATGTAGAGACCCACAGAGGAGACCTCTGACATGCAGGTTCTTAAAGGGGTACTCTGGCGAAAATCTTTTTCTTTCAAATCAACTAGATTTTTTTTAGATTTACTTCTATTTAAAAATCTCCAGTCTTCCAGTGCTTATCAGCTGCTGTATGTCCTGAAGGAAGTAGTGTATTCTCTCCAGTATGACACAGTGCTCTCTGCTGCCACCTCTGTCCAAGTCAGGAACTGCCCAGAGCAGGAGAGATTTTCTATGGGGATTTGCTGCTCCTCTGGACAGTCCCTGACATGGACAGAGGTGGCAGCAGAGAGCACTGTGTAAGGCTGGAGAGAATGCACCACTTTCTGCAGGACATACAGCAGATGATGAGTGCTGGAAGACTGGAAATTTTTACATAGACGTAAATTAAAAATCTGTATAACTTTCTGAAACCAGTTGATGTGAAAGAAAAAGGTTTTGGCCGGAGGACCCCTTTAATGGTTGGAATGATGCAGGACACAAGTCAATGCGACACCAGTGAATCAGGAACGCGGATGAGTGAAACAACCTCAGGTCTGAGCCAATTGTTTTATTACCATTGAGATAATGATTATCCATAGTTATTGGCCAGATAAGTGTAATCTGCCCCGATACATTGTAACAAACCCTCAGGATGGAAGAGACGCCGCTGTATAAGCTAAAATTAACCCCTTAATGTCCATGCCGATCCCTGTGTCCTCATCCTCCCTGTTGCTTCATCCTCTCCTCCAGCATCCCCCCCCCCCATCACTCATTCTACTACAATGACTACAATAGACCCTTCTTATTACTCCATTGTTACAGCCTGAGTGTCACCTAGGAGGAGTACAGTAACCTGATAGCTGAGGGGCCCCACTGCATGTGCAGACATCTTCCCATAATCCTCTGCTCTCCCTGCTGTAGTTGGGTGATTGGGACAGAGGGGTCTGGAAGGGTCAGAAGAGTCTGGAAGACAACAAGGGGTCGGGAGAGTGATTTGGAGGGGAGCAGCGAAGTCTGGGGGGGGGGGGGGGAGAAGAGGGACAGAGACGTCTGGCGAAAACAGGGTTTCATGGGAACACAGGAGTCTGGAGGAGGAGACAAGAGTCTGAAGGAAAACAGAGGAGTCTGGTGAGGACAGAAGAGTCTGGAGATGACAGTGGTGTCCTGGGAGGTGCAAAAAAGTCTGGAAGTGAATAGAGGAGTCTGGAAGAGGACAGAGGAGTGTGGAGGAGAATAAAGGAGTGTGGAGGAGGATAGAGGAGTCTAGTGGAGGAGAATAAAGGAGTGTGGAGGAAGATAGAGGAGTCTAGTGGAGGAGAATAAAGGAGTGTGGAGGAAGATAGAGGAGTCTAGTGGAGGACACAGGAGTGTGGAAGAGGATAGAGGAGTCTAGTGGAGGACACAGGAGTGTGGAAGAGGATAAAGGAGTCTAGTGGAGGACAGAGGAGAATAAAGGAGTGTGGAGGAGGATAGAGGAGTCTAGTGGAGGACACAGGAGTGTGGAAGAGGATAGAGGAGTGTGGAGGAGGATAGAGGAGTGTGGAGGAGGATAGAGGAGTCTGGAGGAGGACAGAGGAGAATAAAGGAGTGTGGAGGAGGATAGAGGAGTCTAGAGGAGGATAGAGGAGTCTAAAGGAGGACACAGGAGTGTGGTGGAGAATAGAGTAGTCTGGAGGAGGACAGATGAGTGTGGAGGAGGACAGAGGAGTCTGGAGGAGGATAGAGGAGTTTGGAGGAGGATAGAGGAGTCTGGAGGAGGATAGAGGAGTCTGGAGGAGGATAGAGGATTTTGGAGGAGGATAGAGGAGTCTGGAGGAGGACAGAGGAGCCTGGAGGACAGAGGAGCCTGGAGGACAGAGGAGCCTGGAGGACAGAGGAGCCTGGAGGAGGACAGAAGCATCAGGCTGTGGCTTCCTCCCCTCTCAGAATATACTCCTGTGTATAGGAGGTGGATGGGGCTGGCCCGTCCTCTATATAACATGTCCATCCAACGTCCCTCAATCTCCGACAAAACAACGTTGAATCATTTTGCATAAATCATGAGAGAAGCGATGTTCTGCCATACATCTGCCGTGCGGCTGTGTCCTCCATCCATCACCCCTCGTCTATTCCGCCATCCTCCTGCAGGATAATGTATGGACACATAGAGAAGTATGAGCTCATGGCTACCTGCAGACCCTCAGGCCTGCTCGCTCCCCCACCCTGTGCTCGCTCCCCCACCCTGTGCTCGCTCCCCCACCCTGTGCTCGCTCCCCCACCCTCTGCTCGCTCCCCCACCCTCTCCGTGTTCTTCCCTCGTCCTAATCATCCGCGCTGTCACCAGGAATATGTCATGTCTGATAATAACCTCAGACTCATCTCTATGCAGCTCAGTCCGGGGTCACTCATCAAACCACCGAAACCCTCCTCCTGCACTGCCTTATTATACAGACTCCATGTGCCGCCTGATAACGGAAGTTATTGTGCTCAACCTCACCGAGATGTCCCGGGCGCCAGGATGGAAGACAAGAGGGTCCTCACTGGTATCAATGGGAAGAATGATACAGCTCCTCCAAGATGGAGATACAACCTGGAGTGCGGAAGAAGATGATGGTTGTTCCCAGTCAGCTGTGTGTAATATACAGAGCAGACATTCCCCCCCAACACCACACATTCTCTATTCCCAGACATTGCCCCCAGCCTCCTCCGTTGATCGTGTTGGACGTTCTCCATCCCCGACATTGGCCCCGGCCTCCTCCATTGGTCGTGTTGGATGTTCTCTATTCCCCAGACATTGCCCCGGCCTCCTCCATTGGTTGTGTTCTCTATTCCCCAGACATTGCCCCCAGCCTCCTCCATTGGTTGTGTTGGATGTTCTCTATTCCCCAGACATTGCCCCCAGCCTCCTCCATTGGTTGTGTTGGACGTTCTCTATTCCCCAGACATTGCCCAAGCCTCCTCCATTGGTTGTGTTGGACGTTCTCTATTCCACAGACATTGCCCCCGGCCTCCTTCATTGGTTGTGTTGGACGTTCTCTATTCCCCAGACATTGCCCCCGGCCTCCTCCATTGGTTGTGTTCTCTATTCCCCAGACATTGCCCCCAGCCTCCTCCATTGGTTGTGTTCTCTATTCCCCAGACATTGCCCCCAGCCTCCTCCATTGGTTGTGTTTGACGTTCTCTATTCCCCAGACATTGCCCCCGGCCTCCTCCATTGGTTGTGTTTGACGTTCTCTATTCCCCAGACATTGCCCCCAGCCTCCTCCATTGGTTGTGTTCTCTATTCCCCAGACATTGCCCCCAGCCTCCTCCATTGGTTGTGTTTGACGTTCTCTATTCCCTAGACATTGCTCCCGGCCTCCTGTGTCTAATGTTCTCTATTCCCCAGACATTGCCCCCGGCCTCTTCCATTGGTTGTGTTGGACGTTCTCTATTCCTAGACATTTCTCCTCCATTGGTTGTTTTGGACGTTCTCTATTCCCAGACATTGCCCCCGGCCTCTTCCATTGGTTGTGTTTGACGTTCTCTATTCCCCAGACATTGCCCCGGCCTCCTCCATTGGTTGTTTTGGACATTCTCCATTCCCCAGACATTGCCCCCCGCCTCCATTGGTTATGTTGGACGTTCTCCATTCCCGACATTGCCCCCCGCCTCTTCCATTGGTTGTGTTGGACGTTCTCTATTCCCCAGACATTGCCCCTGGCCCCCTCCATTGGTTGTGTTTGACGTTCTCTATTCCCCAGAAATTGCCCCCAGCCTCCTGTGTTGGACGTTCTCTATTCCCCAGACATTGCCCCGGCCTCCTCCATTGGTTGTTTTGGACGTTCTGTGTTCCCCAGACATTGCCCCCGTCCTCCTCCATTGGTTGTGTTGGACGTTCTCTTTTACCTAGACATTGCCCCGGCCTCCCCCATTGGTTGTGTTGGACGTTCTCTATTCCCCAGACATTGCTTTCGGCCTCTTCCATTGGTCATGTTGGACGTTCTCTATTTCCAGGCAGAGGGACGGACCTTAGGCTACTTTCTCATGGAGTAAAACTGGTGGACCCTGTATTACTTGTATATACTGGTTTATAGTAGTGTATAGTTCTGTATACTTGTGTATGATTCTATATACTTGATTATAATTATGTATAGTTTTATATACCTGTGTGTAGCTGTGTATTATGTAGAGTTGTATATACCTGTGTGTAGCTGTGTATTATGTAGAGTTGTACATACCTGTGTGTAGCTGTGTATTATGTAGAGTTGTATATACCTGTGTGTAGCTGTGTATTGTTATGTAGAGTTGTATATACCTGTGTATAGCTGTGTATTATTTAGAGTTGTATATACCTGTGTGTAGCTGTGTATTGTTATGTAGAGTTGTATATACCTGTGTGTAGCTGTGTATTGTTATGTAGAGTTGTATATACCTGTGTGTAGCTGTGTATTATGTAGAGTTGTATATACCTGTGTGTAGCTGTGTATTGTTTTGTAGAGTTGTATATACCTGTGTGTAGCTGTGTATTGTTATGTAGAGTTGTATATACCTGTGTGTAGCTGTGTATTGTTATGTAGAGTTGTATATACCTGTGTGTAGCTGTGTATTGTTATGTAGAGTTGTATATACCTGTGTGTAGCTGTGTATTATGTAGAGTTGTATATACCTGTGTGTAGCTGTGTATTATGTAGAGTTGTATATACCTGTGTGTAGCTGTGTATTGTTATGTAGAGTTGTATATACCTGTGTGTAGCTGTGTATTGTTATGTAGAGTTGTATATACCTGTGTGTAGCTGTGTATTATGTAGAGTTGTATATACCTGTGTGTAGCTGTGTATTATGTAGAGTTGTATATACCTGTGTGTAGCTGTGTATTATGTAGAGTTGTATATACCTGTGTGTAGCTGTGTATTGTTATGTAGAGTTGTATATACCTGTGTGTAGCTGTGTATTGTTATGTAGAGTTGTATATACCTGTGTGTAGCTGTGTATTGTTATGTAGAGTTGTATATACCTGTGTGTAGCTGTGTATTATGTAGAGTTGTATATACCTGTGTGTAGCTGTGTATTATGTAGAGTTGTATATACCTGTGTGTAGCTGTGTATTGTTATGTAGAGTTGTATATACCTGTGTGTAGCTGTGTATTGTTATGTAGAGTTGTATATACCTGTGTGTAGCTGTGTTTTATGTAGAGTTGTATATACCTGTGTGTAGCTGTGTATTATGTAGAGTTGTATATACCTGTGTGTAGCTGTGTATTGTTATGTAGAGTTGTATATACCTGTGTGTAGCTGTGTATTATGTAGAGTTGTATATACCTGTGTGTAGCTGTGTATTATGTAGAGTTGTATATACCTGTGTATAGCTGTGTATTATGTAGAGTTGTATATACCTGTGTGTAGCTGTGTATTGTTATGTAGAGTTGTATATACCTGTGTGTAGCTGTGTATTGTTATGTAGAGTTGTATATACCTGTGTGTAGCTGTGTATTATGTAGAGTTGTATATACCTGTGTGTAGCTGTGTATTGTTATGTAGAGTTGTATATACCTGTGTGTAGCTGTGTATTATGTAGAGTTGTATATACCTGTGTGTAGCTGTGTATTATGTAGAGTTGTATATACCTGTGTGTAGCTGTGTATTATGTAGAGTTGTATATACCTGTGTGTAGCTGTGTATTATGTAGAGTTGTATATACCTGTGTGTAGCTGTGTATTATGTAGGTATTATGTATATGGAGATAAACAACAATCCTCTGTATCTGAGTTATATGGTTATTATATGATGGTGTCACAAAGTTCAATGTCAACCAAAGACGCTGCAGAAGTGTAAACCTGATCCTGGACCGATCAGGAGTCAAAGCTCCATTAACCTCCGGAGCTGCTGATCACAACGATCAGGGGTGGTTTTGAGATTTTCAGTTTTCGGCTATAACCAATAATATTCTCATTCACTGACAGTTAGCGGAGGAAATGGTGAAGAACTGGGACTGACAATATAAATGGGATGTCCTGTGCACAGCGCCCTCTGCAGGTCAGGCCACAGCATCTCCATAGGGTTAGTGTCAGCATCTGTTCTTGTTCCTGACCTCTGTTCATCTTGAGGTCATGGCCGCCCTCACATCCTACTGTACATCCTCATACACCTCTGGATTCATTGTTCCCCCAATGATCACAAGACGTCCAGACCCTGAGGCAGTAAAGCCGCCCCCTCCCCGGGCTCCACAGTTGGCTGAGGGTTTGGTGCTGTGTGTCAGGCTCTTCTTCCTCCATATTGTTGTACATTGTTCTTTATTCTTCTCATTTTGTCTTTTTCATCTATAGAACATTTCCCAGCATCATCGGGATCTTCTAGGTATGCCCAGCAAATATCAGACAGGCCGCCATGTTTCCTCTCCAGCAGCAGCTTCTTCATGATTTCCTTCCATGATCACCATAATAGCAGAGACATAGACATAGTCCTGCTCTGTGGATGTTTTTCCCTGTTCTGTGGATGTTTCTCCCTGCTCTGTAGATGTTTCTCCCTGATCTGTGGATGTTTCTTCATGTTCTGTAGATGTTTCTCCCTGCTCTGTAGATGTTTCTCCCTGCTCTGTGGATGTTTCTCCCTGATCTGTGGATGTTTCTCCCTGCTCTGTAGATGTTTCTCCCTGCTCTGTGGATGTTTCTCCCTGATCTGTGGATGTTTCTTCATGTTCTGTAGATGTTTCTCCCTGCTCTGTGGTTGTGTCTCCCTGCTCTGTAGATGTTTCTCTTTGCTCTGTGGTTATTTCTCCCTGCTTTGTAAATGTTTAGCCCTGTTCAGTGGATGTTTCTCCCTGCTATGTGGATGGTTATTCCTGTTCTGTGATTGTTCTTCATGCTCTGTGGTTGTTTCTCCCTGCTCTGTGGTTGTTTCTCCCTGCTCTGTGGATGTTTCTCCCTGCTCTGTGGATGTTTCTTCATGCTCTGTGGTTGTTTCTCCCTGCTCTGTGGATGTTTCTTCATGCTCTGTGGTTGTTTCTCCCTGCTCTGTGGATGTTTTTTCATGCTCTGTGGATGTTTCTTCATGCTCTGTGGTTGTTTCTTCATGCTCTGTGGTTGTTTCTCTCTGCTCTGTTGTTGCTTCTCTCTGTTCTGTAGATGTTTCTCTTTGCTCTGTGGTTGTTTGTCCCAGTTCGGTGGTTGTTTCTCCCTGCTCTGTCGTTGTTTCTTCCTATTCAGTGTTTGTGTCTCCCTGTTCTGATGATGTTTCTCTTTGCTCTGTGGTAGTTTCTCCCTGCTCTATGAAAGTGTTGTTGCCTGCTATGTGAATGCTTCTCCCTGCTCTGTGGATGTTTCTTCATGCTCTGTGGATGTTTCTCCCTGTTCTGTGGTTGTTTCCCCCTGCTCTGTGGATGTTTCTTCCTGCACTGTGGATGTTTCTTCCTGCCCTGTGGATGTTTCTCCCTGTTCTGTGGAGGTTTCTCCCTGATCTGTCGATGTTTTCCCTGCTCTGTGGATGTTTCTCCCTGTTCTGTGGAGGTTTCTCCCTGATCTGTCGATGTTTTCCCTGCTCTGTGGATGTTTCTCTCTGTTGTGTGGAAATTTCTCTTTACTCTGTGGTTGTTTCTTCATGCTTTGTGGTTGTTTCCCCCTGCCCTGTGGATGGTTCTCCCTGATCTATGGATGTTTCTCCCTGTTCTGTGGTTGTTTCTCCCTGCTCTGTGGTTGTTTCTCCCTGTTCTTTGAATGTTTCTCCCTGCTCTGTGGATGGTTCTCCCTGATCTGTGGTTGTTTCTCCCTGCTCTGTGGATGGTTCTCCCTGATCTGTGGTTGTTTCTCCCTGCTCTGTGGATGGTTCTCCCTGGTCTGTAGATGATTCTTCCTGTTCTGTGGTTGTTTCTCCCTGTTCTGTGGTTGTTTCTCCCTGTTCTGTGGATGGTTCTTCCTGCTCTGTGGATGTTTTTCCCCTAATCTGTGGTTGTTTCTCCCTTTTCTGTGGATGTTTCTCCCTGCTCTGTGGATGTTTCTCCCTAATCTGTAGATGTTTCTCCCTGCTCTGTAGATGTTTCTCCCTGCTATGTGGATGTTTCTCCCTGATCTGTAGATGTTTCTCCTTGCTCTGTGGATGTTTCTCCCTGATCTGTAGATGTTTCTCCCTGCTCTGTAGATGTTTCTCCCTGTTCTGTGGATGGTTCTCCCTGCTCGGTGGATGGTTCTCCCTGCTCGGTGGATGGTTCTCCCTGCTCTGTGGTTGTTACTTCCTGCTCTGTGGATGTTTTACCCCTAATCTGTGGTTGTTTCTCCCTTTTCTGTGGATGTTTCTCCCTGCTCGGTGGGTGTTTCTCCCTGATCTGTAGATGTTTCACCTTGCTCTGTGGATGTTTCTCCCTGATCTGTAGATGTTTCTCCCTGCTCTGTAGATGTTTCTCCCTGCTATGTGGATGTTTCTCCCTGATCTGTAGATGTTTCTCCTTGCTCTGTGGATGTTTCTCCCTGATCTGTAGATGTTTCTCCCTGCTCTGTGGATGTTTCACCCTGATCTGTGAATGTTTCTCCCTGCTCTGTGGTTGTTTCTCCAGTGGTGTATCTGTCACACGTCTATACCGATGTTTCCTCCATCAAATGTAATGTACTCCACCATGGAAGCTTCTAGAGGACGGATACATCGCCTTATCTGTGTTTTGTGCTTTTCTATTGATTTGTGTCTATACTGCCTTTTCCTATCTTCCCCCAACGGACGTCATCCTCCTCATTTATCTCCGATATTTCCTCCGCTGTAATCTATCGCTGTAAATTAGTCACATGATCTGTGAAAATTGCGCCCTAATAAAACCGCTGCAGATATGCGCATATACGATAAAGCTCACATAATGTATATACAGATACATACAGGCAATAGAACAAGTAGAACCCGGATCACTGCTCCTTGGCTAAAGCTCCGCACGATCCTCAGTCTCAGTACAAACGAACACAAAGAGTCAATTGAGATCAGCGACTGAGCTGTAAACCATCTCCAAACCCATAAACTCAGCAGGCCGGAGCTCCCCCAGGATGTACGTCTACGCGTTTCAGGTGCACTTGGCCCCCTTAATCATGACTGGTCAGTGCATGCGAAACGTGTAGACGTACATCCTGGGGGAGCTCCGGCCTGCTGAGTTTATGGGTTTGGAGATGGTTTACAGCTCAGTCGCTGATCTCAATTGACTTTCTTGAGATACATAGAGACCTTTATTATAGGCCACATATAGAATCATGTAGAGATGGCAGCAAATGTACTACATTTATATTTGTAGCAGGGCACCCCCTCCTACAGGCTCCCCTTCCCGCACAGCAGGGCACCCCCTCCTGCAGGCTCCCCTTCCCGCACAGCAGGGCACCCCCTCCTGCAGGCTCCCCTTCCCGCACAGCAGGGCACCCCCTCCTGCAGGCTCCCCTTCCCGCACAGCAGGGCACCCCCTCCTACAGGCTCCCCTTCCCGCACAGCAGGACACCCCCTCCTGCAGGCTCCCCTTCCCGCACAGCAGGGCACCCCCTCCTGCAGGCTCCCCTTCCCGCACAGCAGGGCACCCCCTCCTGCAGGCTCCCCTTCCCGCACAGCAGGGCACCCCCTCCTGCAGGCTCCCCTTCCCGCACAGCAGGGCACCCCCTCCTGCAGGCTCCCCTTCCCGCACAGCAGGGCACCCCCTCCTGCAGGCACCCCTTCCTGCACAGCACGGCACCCCCTCCTACAGGCTCCCCTTCCCGCACAGCAGGACACCCCCTCCTACAGGCTCCCCTTCCCGCGCAGCAGGACACCCCCTCCTGCAGGCACCCCTTCCCGCACAGCAGGACACCCCCTCCTGCAGGCTCCCCTTCCCGCACGGCACCCCCTCCTGCAGGCTCCCCTTCCCGCACAGCAGGACACCCCCTCCTGCAGGCTCCCCTTCCCGCACAGCACGGCACCCCCTCCTGCAGGCTCCCCTTCCCGCACAGCAGGACACCCCCTCCTGCAGGCTCCCCTCCAGCACAGCAGGACACCCCCTCCTGCAGGCACCCCTTCCTGCACAGCAGGGCACCCCCTCCTGCAGGCTCCCCTTCCCGCACAGCAGGACACCCCCTCCTGCAGGCTCCCCTTCCCGCACAGCAGGGCACCCCCTCCTGCAGGCTCCCCTTCCCGCACAGCAGGGCACCCCCTCCTGTAGGCTCCCCTTTCCGCACAGCAGGGCACCCCCTCCTGCAGGCTCCCCTTCCCGCACAGCACAGCACCCCCTACTGCAGGCTCCCCCTCCAGCACAGCAGGACACCCCCTCCTGCAGGCACCCCTTCCTGCACAGCACGGCACCCCCTCCTGCAGGCACCCCCTCCCGCACAGCACGGCACCCCCTCCTGCAGGCACCTCTTCCCGCACAGTAGGGCACCTATCCCCAGTTGGTGCTGCAAGAGTTAACTGTCATCCCCATCTGCGGGGACTTTGCTTTATGTCGCTTTAATGATGAATATGGTTCTTAAAGATTAACAGTCTGATATCTGGTAACTGCAGCCAGAGACCCCAGCAGCCTGGGAGCGTCCTCCGCCGAGCGCACAGATACAGATGGGCTGGAAACAGTGGATGGAAGAAGCTAATATCAGGCTTGTGTGCTCGGCAGATGCTCCTCCTGGTATGGCCGCCCCTGTGTGTGGTGTATCATCCAGACCCTATCATACAGTGCACCCATAACATTCATGCAGGGCCGGCATCAGCATCTGGTAAACCCGAGCCCTAAAAAGCCAAATCTGCTGCCATGGGGGATTCTGCCTGCTAGAGGGACCACCTGCTGTGGGAAAGGTACAAAGGGGGTACAACCTACTGAAGGTCTACCTGCCAAAGAGGCCTAACTACTATATGAGGTCTAACTAACAGTGGGACCTAATACTATATGGGGCACAGAGAAGCCTAACTACTATATGGGGGCACATAGGCATAACTACTACATGGGGGCACAGAGAGGCCTAACTACTATATTGGGGGCACAGAGGAGCCTAACTACTTTATGGGGAAACAGAGGGGCCTTACTACTATATGGAGGGCACAGAGGGGCATAACTACTACATGGGGGCACAGAGCGGCCTAACCACTATAAGGGGAGGGACAGAGGGGCCTAATCACTATAAGGGGAGGGACAGAGGGGCCTAACCCCTATAAGGGGAGGGACAGAGGGGCCTAACCACTATATTGGGAGCCTGTCAGTTCTCTAAGGCCTCGCAGAAACGACCTCGAGACCTGGAAGGTTGGGAGAACAGAGTCCTGATGCTGAGGGTGTATAATCCACAGGGGACAGGCTGACAAGTGAATAAAATCTATTTTCTTGGCTCCGTAGACTCACAGAGGGGTCGGGGGACGAGCGTCAGGATCTGTCAGGCCCCAGGGCAGTGTGCAGCCCCGTGGCCCTGACAGGTCCCCTATAATGCCCTATCCACTTCAGTAGAGTAGCCAGTATAGGTCAGGAGCTCAGGATAATAGGTGTTGTGACATATACTGTGGCGTACTCATGGCGGACACATATTGGCTACGCCGTGGTATATGTTGGAATACTTCTCTGCCTGATGTGAACCCGTGAATCAGTCACAGTAGTGGATGTGTACGCGGCCTGAGGTGCTGTATCCAGTGTGATCACATGACAGACGCTATGTATCCGTACAATGTGTCTCTTCATCCTCCCGGCAGATCTCACGAGGTTCCTCCAGGATCTTGTGATCTCGTCTCCAAGAAACATCTCCCAGACCTTGTGTGTGATCTCGGCCCGGTCCAAAGGTTCCTGATAATTCCTCCTCACGTCTCATCCCTTAATGAGTGAACACCTCCCGGGATGTGATTGGCGGCCGGGCCGTAGGGCAGGACTCGGGCCGTGAATCATTCACCACCATTTGGAAGCAGAAAAGTGTGAAGATCGGAGGGGTCCGAGCTCAGACTGCCAGGAGAACGTCCAGGATCCGACCATGGGAGAAGGAGGCAAAGCCGACAACATGTCCTCAGGTAGAGCCCCCCCCCCCCCCCCCCCGCCTCCTCTCCGGGGGTGACAGGGTCAGGGTGCCGATCGGGGCAATTCAGAAATATTAATGGGTTGGAGATTTTGTTGGGGCTGAAGGAACTGGTGCAGATTATCACTATGGTGGTTACTATGGCGGCAGGTGATGTCACACGGTATATGGTGATGTCACACGGTATATGGTGATGTCACACTGTATATAATGATCTCACTGTATATGATGATGTCACACTGTATATGGTGATGTCACACTGTATATGATGATGTCACTGTATATGGTGATGTCACACTATATATGATGATGTCACACGGTATATGGTGATGTCACACTATATATGATGATGTCACTGTATATGATAATGTCACACTGTATATGGTGATGTCACACGGTATATGGTGATGTCACTGTATATGATGATCTCACTGTATATGATGATGTCACATGGTATATGGTGATGTCACACTATATATGATGATGTCACTGTATATGATAATGTCACACTGTATATGGTGATGTCACACTGTATATGATGATGTCACACTGTATATGATGATGTCACACGGTATATGGTGATGTCACACTGTATATGATGATGTCACTGTATATGGTGATGTCACACTGTATATGATGATGTCACTGTATATGGTGATGTCACACTATATATGATGATGTCACTGTATATGATGTCACACTGTATATGATGATGTCACACGGTATATGGTGATGTCACACTGTATATGATGATGTCACTGTATATGATGATGTCACTGTATATGATGATGTCACATGGTATATGGTGATGTCACACTATATATGATGATGTCACTGTATATGATGTCACACTGTATATGGTGATGTCACACTGTATATGATGTCACATGGTATATGGTGATGTCACACTGTATATGATGATGTCACACTGTATATGATGATGTCACTGTATATGGTGATGTCACACTGTATATGATGATGTCACTGTATATGGTGATGTCACACTGTATATGATGATGTCACATGGTATATGGTGATGTCACACTGTATATGGTGATGTCACACTGTATATGATGATGTCACTGTATATGGTGATGTCACACTGTATATGATGATGTCACATGGTATATGGTGATGTCACACTGTATATGGTGATGTCACACTGTATATGATGATGTCACTGTATATGGTGATGTCACACTGTATATGATGATGTCACTGTATAGGGTGATGTCACACTGTATATGATGATGTCACTGTATATGGTGATGTCACACTGTATATGATGATGTCACTGTATAGGGTGATGTCACACTGTATATGGTGATGTCACACTGTATATGGTGATGTCACACTGTATAGGGTGATGTCACACTGTATATGGTGATGTCACACTGTATATGATGATGTCACTGTATATGATGATGTCACTGTATATGGTGATGTCACACTGTATATGATGATGTCACTGTATAGGGTATAGGTGCTTGTTTACCAGGGAGGACTTGTTATGTGATTTGGTTTGTGTATATCTATCTAGACTTACAAATATATGTACATATGCAAAGACTGGTAACTCCTTTTGTTATGTATTCGGTTTGGACAACTGTCCGCTTGCTACATGATTATTGATTTACAAGTCCCATTTCCATTGTAGTGGGTATTTCCCTACCTGGTATAATGTATGTAGCTCCAGGGATTGTGGGGGCACATATGTTAGTTGTGTGGTGTCCTTTGGCCACCATTTTAATTGTTTTAATTGTTGTTTCTGTTGCTAGTGTACTAATAAACAATTTCATATGTTAATATTACTGGGTGTGCAACTTTATACAGCTGTGTCGCTTTTTCTCTGTTTGGTTTGATATTTATAATTAGGACCAGCTGTTAACACCCCATTAGAACGACGCCATTTATCTCAGCTGTGCCCACCATTATTACATAGATTGTGAATGGTATATGGTGATGTCACACTGTATATGATGATGTCACACTGTATATGGTGATGTCACGTGGTATATGGTGATGTCACACTGTATATGGTGATGTCACACTGTATATGGTGATGTCACACTGTATATGGTGGTGTCACTGTATATGGTGATGTCACACTGTATATGATGATGTCACATGGTATATGGTGATGTCACACTGTATATGGTGATGTCACACTGTATATGATGATGTCACGTGGTATATGGTGATGTCACACTGTATATGATAATAGACATTTACAACACAAGCATCTAACATCTCCTGCTCCCAGTTCTGCTGTCACTGGGGGTTGTGGGCTCCACTGGGGTCCCCATGCATCTCACTGTTTAAATGGATTATCAAGCTAATTTCTTGCAAAAACAGTGCCACCCCTGTCCTAAGGTTGTATGCGGTATTACAATTCACCTCCATTCACTTCAATGGATCTGAGCTGCAAACCCCCCACACCCAAACTGAGGACAGGAGAGGCGCTGTTTTTGTAAAATGAGCCGCCATGTTTTTCTGATAGAGGGGACTGTGTGACCGTCCTGTTATCAGTGACAGATGTAGCAGAGCTGAATCAGTCATGTAGCAGTTTCTATTGTGCCCAGATCCTGTGTTTGCTCGGTTTGGATGGGTCACCCAGCTTTCCCAGAATCAGACAGCATATAGATGACCTATCAGGAGGCGGCTGATACCAGATAACAATAGACCCCAGACGTGCTGCTGCTGGGCACTGTACTATCTATCTGGCGCTGTACAATGTAATTACCACGTTACTTTATCACAGTGAAACAAGGGCCAATCCTAATGGACGGGACTCCCGCTGCCAAGAGCTGCAGCCGCGCCCGCTGCCAAGAAAGTGTCTGATTATCGGGGCACCTGGAGCCGCGTCCTGCTCATCCCTTATACCCACACTACACTCACTGTGCTCAGACTATTAACCCTTATAATATCCAAACATCTCCCCGATCCACCCTGAGGAAGACGACTCTCCAGTCAGTACAAGTCTTATCTGGTCCCGGGAAAGTTTGGTGGCTGCTATCATAGAGTATATACAGGGTTGTATGCCCATGGGCCTTCAAAAGACCAAACTTATCCGTCGTATATGGGGGGATCACAGTACATGGATGCTCTGCAGTGGAGCGTGCACGTATATAAGAGAGATCACAGTACATGGATGCTCTGCAGCGGAGCGTGCACGTATATAAGAGAGATGACAGAACATGGATGCTCTGCAGTGGAGCGTGCACGTATATGGGGGGATCACAGTACAAGGATGCTCTGCAGTGGAGTGTGCACGTATATGGGGGAGATGACAGTACATGGATGCTCTGCAGTGGAGCGTGCACGTATATGGGGGATCACAGTATATGGATGCTCTGCAGCGGAGCGTGCACGTATATAAGAGAGATCACAGTACATGGATGCTCTGCAGTGGAGCATGCACGTATATAAGAGATCACAGTACATGGATGCTCTGCAGTGGAGCGTGCACGTATATGGGGGATCACAGTATATGGATGCTCTGCAGCGGAGCGTGCACGTATATAAGAGAGATGACAGAACATGGATGCTCTGCAGTGGAGCGTGCACGTATATAAGAGAGATGACAGAACATGGATGCTCTGCAGTGGAGCGTGCACGTATATGGGGGAGATGACAGTACATGGATGCTCTGCAGTGGAGCGTGCACGTATATAAGAGAGATGACAGTACATGGATGCTCTGCAGTGGAGCGTGCACGTATATGGGGGGATCACAGTACAAGGATGCTCTGCAGTGGAGCGTGCACGTATATAAGAGAGATCACAGTACATGGATGCTCTGCAGTGGAGCATGCACGTATATAAGAGATCACAGTACATGGATGCTCTGCAGTGGAGCGTGCACGTATATGGGGGATCACAGTATATGGATGCTCTGCAGCGGAGCGTGCACGTATATAAGAGAGATGACAGAACATGGATGCTCTGCAGTGGAGCGTGCACGTATATAAGAGAGATGACAGAACATGGATGCTCTGCAGTGGAGCGTGCACGTATATGGGGGAGATCACAGTACAAGGATGCTCTGCAGCTGAGCGTGCACGTATATAAGAGAGATGACAGAACATGGATGCTCTGCAGTGGAGCGTGCACGTATATAAGAGAGATGACAGAACATGGATGCTCTGCAGTGGAGCGTGCACGTATATGGGGGAGATCACAGTACATGGATGCTCTGCAGTGGAGTGTGCACGTATATGGGGGAGATGACAGTACATGGATGCTCTGCAGTGGAGCGTATGTGTATATATGGGGGAGATGACAGTACATGGATGCTCTGCAGTGGAGCGTGCACGTATATGGGGGAGATCACAGTACATGGATGCTCTGCAGCGGAGCGTGCACGTATATAAGAGAGATCACAGTACATGGATGCTCTGCAGTGGGGTGTGCACGTATATGGGGGAGATGACAGTACATGGATGCTCTGCAGTGGAGCGTGCACGTATATGGGGGAGATGACAGTACATGGATGCTCTGCAGTGGAGCGTGCATGTATATGGGGGAGATGACAGTACATGGATGCTCTGCAGTGGAGCGTGCATGTATATGGGGGAGATGACAGTACATGGATGCTCTGCAGTGGAGTGTGCACGTATATGGGGGAGATGACAGTACATGGATGCTCTGCAGTGGAGCGTGCACGTATATGGGGGAGATGACAGTACATGGATGCTCTGCAGTGGAGCGTGCACGTATATGGGGGAGATGACAGTACATGGATGCTCTGCAGTAGAGCGTGCACGTGTATGGGGGAGATGACAGTACATGGATGCTCTGCAGTGGAGCGTGCATGTATATGGGGGAGATGACAGTACATGGATGCTCTGCAGTGGAGCGTATGTGTATATATGGGGGAGATGACAGTACATGGATGCTCTGCAGTGGAGCGTATGTGTATATATGGGGGAGATGACAGTACATGGATGCTCTGCAGTGGAGCGTGTACATATATAAGAGAGATGACAGTACATGGATGCTCTGCAGTGGAGCGTATGTGTATATATGGGGGAGATGACAGTACATGGATGCTCTGCAGTGGAGCGTATGTGTATATATGGGGGAGATGACAGTACATGGATGCTCTGCAGTGGAGCGTGCACGTATATGGGGGAGATGACAGTACATGGATGCTCTGCAGTGGAGCGTGCACGTATATGGGGGAGATGACAGTACATGGATGCTCTGCAGTGGAGCGTGCATGTATATGGGGGAGATGACAGTACATGGATGCTCTGCAGTGGAGCGTGCACGTATATGGGGGAGATGACAGTACATGGATGCTCTGCAGTGGAGCGTGCACGTATATGGGGGAGATGACAGTACATGGATGCTCTGCAGCGCAGCATGCACGTATATAAGAGAGATGACAGTACATGGATGCTCTGCAGTGGAGCGTGCACGTATATAAGAGAGATGACAGTACATGGATGCTCTGCAGTGGAGCGTGCACGTATATGGGGGAGATGACAGTACATGGATGCTCTGCAGTGGAGCGTGCACGTATATGAGAGATCACAGTACATGGATGCTCTGCAGTGGAGCGTGCACGTATATGGGGGAGATCACAGTACATGGATGCTCTGCAGTGGAGCGTGCACGTATATAAGAGAGATGACAGTACATGGATGCTCTGCAGTGGAGCGTGCATGTATATGGGGGAGATGACAGTACATGGATGCTCTGCAGTGGAGCGTGCACGTATATAAGAGAGATCACAGTACATGGATGCTCTGCAGCGGAGCGTGCACGTATATGGGGGAGATGACAGTACATGGATGCTCTGCAGTGGAGCGTGCATGTATATGGGGGAGATGACAGTACATGGATGCTCTGCAGTGGAGCGTGCACGTATATAAGAGAGATGACAGTACATGGATGCTCTGCAGTGGAGCGTGCACGTATATAAGAGAGATGACAGTACATGGATGCTCTGCAGTGGAGCGTGCACGTATATGGAGAGATGACAGTACATGGATGCTCTGCAGTGGAGCGTGCATGTATATGGGGGAGATGACAGTACATGGATGCTCTGCAGTGGAGCGTGCATGTATATGGGGGAGATGACAGTACATGGATGCTCTGCAGTGGAGCGTGCACGTATATAAGAGAGATGACAGTACATGGATGCTCTGCAGTGGAGCGTGCACGTATATAAGAGAGATGACAGTACATGGATGCTCTGCAGTGGAGCGTGCACGTATATGGGGAGATGACAGTACATGGATGCTCTGCAGTGGAGCGTGCATGTATATGGGGGAGATGACAGTACATGGATGCTCTGCAGTGGAGCGTGCATGTATATGGGGGAGATGACAGTACATGGATGCTCTGCAGTGGAGCGTGCATGTATATGGGGGAGATGACAGTACATGGATGCTCTGCAGTGGAGCGTGCATGTATATGGGGGAGATGACAGTACATGGATGCTCTGCAGTGGAGCGTGCATGTATATGGGGGAGATGACAGTACATGGATGCTCTGCAGTGGAGCGTATGTGTATATATGGGGGAGATGACAGTACATGGATGCTCTGCAGTGGAGCGTATGTGTATATATGGGGGAGATGACAGTACATGGATGCTCTGCAGTGGAGCGTGCATGTATATGGGGGAGATGACAGTGGGGGAGATGACAGTACATGGATGCTCTGCAGTGGAGCGTATGTGTATATATGGGGGAGATGACAGTACATGGATGCTCTGCAGTGGAGCGTGCATGTATATGGGGGAGATGACAGTGGGGGAGATGACAGTACATGGATGCTCTGCAGTGGAGCGTATGTGTATATATGGGGGAGATGATAGTACATGGATGCTCTGCAGTGGAGCGTGTACATGACACAGCTGTAAGCTATTTATCCTGTACGGCTTCAGTGCTGTCCGCTGAAGATGACAGCTCAGATGACGCTGGGATCTGCTGCTCCTGATAATAACAACATGACTGGGGATAAGGGAGCGTTCACATCATCCTGTTCTCACACGCAGTTTTGACGCCATTGGAGCTGATTTACCAACGTGTTGAGGTTTTTGTTTATTTTCCCTCGGTTTAGTCTTCTGAAATATTAACTAGAGATGTGCGACACAATTTTCCCAAATACCCAACAAATCCAGAATTTTTTTCTAAAAGTGGGCGTGTCCTTTATTACCCGCCGCAACCCACATAATAAGCAATGCTTCAGTGCTATAGGATGGTCGCCTTCAGTTTTGTCCTGTGAAGTCCTTCCCGCCTTGTTAGTAAATGAGGCCCTATAAGTTTCAGTCTTTCCTTAAACTTCCATCACTTTTCTTCTACTTTCAGGGTGCGTGCACACTACGGAATTCCCACGTATAACCTGCTGCGTATTCCCTCGCTCGTACCCCCACACGGCGGGGATTGACATGTCACTTTTTTCGGCCGTATGCAGAATCCGCCCGTGCATACAATAGTGTCTATGGCACAGATGGAGATGCGCGCCGCCGCGTGGGGGTGCGAGCGACGGAATACGCAGCGGGTTATACGTGGGAATTCCGTAGTGTGCGCGCACCCTCACACAGTGACGTTTATCCATCACACCTCCGCCATTTATGATCCATTCCTGGTTGGGGCTGGTTGTGTAACTTGCTGGATTTGGTGGTTTTCGCCTTTCCGACCATCTCCAGCGACCTTTCACCTCCAGCGACCTTCCATATAAAGAAAGTCACAGGCCCACCTGCATCTGGATCAGGGATGGGGGAACCCTCCACCCCTTGCAGAACTACAATTCCCATCATAGCCAAGGGAATTGTAGTTTAGTAGCTGCCGGAGGGATGAAGGTTCCCCGTCCCTGATCTCGGGGGTCCGTGGATGTGTCTGGGACAGTAAACCACCAGCATGCGGCTCACTGGGAGAAGACACATTGGATCATGCCCCCGAGGACAGGGGACCCCATTGACGTCTATGGGGCTTCGAGGTGGTGTTGGACTGGACCCCATTCCCTCAGGCTGCAGTTCTCCATCATCCTCCATCCCCATAAGTACAGGCAGTAGAATCCATCAGATTATTGGCTGATGTGAGGCGGAGGGGGCGATGTACACGGCCGCTTTATGGGGTGATAACAGGTTTATATCCGCCGCCGATCTCCCGTCCTCGTACAGAACAGCTTAATGGTCGGTCAATTCCTGCTTTACGACCTGATAAACTGCAGATTATAGATTATCCTATATACTCGCTCCATGAACTGTTATTATAGCCTGACAGGAGAATGATGGCGCCGTCAATAACACTGCACCGAGGAGGACCGACCGCCAGCGGGGGAGGGGGCCCTGAGATGAAGGGGGTAGGGGGTCCTGGGGGGAGGATGAGACCACCAATCTGAGGGGAGACAGGGGGAGAGGGTAAGGGGTCCTGGGGGGAGGATGAGACCACCAATCTGAGGGGAGACAGGGGGAGAGGGTAAGGGGTCCTGGGGGGAGGATGAGACCGCCGATCTGAGGGGAAATGGGGAGTCCTGGGGGGAGGACAAGACCGCCAATCTGAGGGGAGACAGGGGGAAAGGGTAAGGGGTCCTGGGGGGAGGATGAGACCACCAATCTGAGAAGAGACAGGGGGAGAGGGTAAGGGGTCCTGGGGGGAGGATGAGACCGCCGATCTGAGGGGAAATGGGGGGTCCTGGGGGGAGGACAAGACCGCCAATCTGAGGGGAGACAGGGGGTAGGGGGTCCTGGAGGGAGGATGAGACCACCGATCTGAGGGGAAATGGGGGGTCCTGGGGGGAGGAACAGACCGCCGATCTGAGGGGAGACAGGGGGTAGGGGGTCCTGGAGGGAGGATGAGACCGCCGATCTGAGGGGAAATGGGGGGTCCTGGGGGGAAGAACAGACCGCCGATCTGAGGGGAGACAGGGGGTAGGGGGTCCTGGAGGGAGGATGAGACCGCCGATCTGAGGGGAAATGGGGGGTCCTGGGGGGAAGAACAGACCGCCGATCTGAGGGGAGACAGGGGGTAGGGGGTCCTGCGGGAGGATGAGACCACCGATCTGAAGATAGATGGGGGGGGGGGGGGCTGTTGGAAGAAGAAAGTCACTAACTGTACAATGAGACCAAATACTGAAACATTATAGAAACCTACAGATACAGAGACTGATAGATACAGAGACTGATAGAGAGATACAGAGACTGATAGAGAGATACAGAGACTGACAGAGAGATACAGAGACTGATAGAGAGATACAGAGACTGATAGATACAGAGACTGAAAGATACAGAGACTGATAGATACAGAGACTGATAGAGAGATACAGAGACTGATAGAGAGATACAGAGACTGATAGATACAGAGACTGATAGATACAGAGACTGATAGATACAGAGACTGATAGAGAGATACAGAGACTGACAGAGAGATACAGAGACTGATAGAGAGATACAGAGACTGATAGATACAGAGACTGATAGATACAGAGACTGATAGAGAGATACAGAGACTGATAGATACAGAGACTGATAGAGAGATACAGAGACTGATAGAGAGATACAGAGACTGATAGATACAGAGACTGATAGAGAGATACAGAGACTGACAGAGAGATACAGAGACTGATAGATACAGAGACTGATAGATACAGAGACTGATAGAGAGATACAGAGACTGATAGATACAGAGACTGATAGAGAGATACAGAGACTGATAGATACAGAGACTGATAGATACAGAGACTGATACAGAGACTGATAGATACAGAGACTAATAGATACAGAGAGTGATAGATACAGAGAGTGATACAGAGACTGATAGATACAGAGACTGATAGATACAGAGAGTGATACAGAGACTGATAGATACAGAGACTGATAGATACAGAGACTGATAGATACAGAGACTGATAGATACAGAGAGTGATACAGAGACTGATAGATACAGAGACTGATAGATACAGAGACTGATAGATACAGAGACTGATACAGAGACTGATAGATACAGAGACTGATAGATACAGAGACTGATAGATACAGAGACTGATAGATACAGAGACTGATAGATACAGAGACTGATAGATACAGAGAGTGATACAGAGACTGATAGATACAGAGACTGATAGATACAGAGAGTGATACAGAGACTGATAGATACAGAGACTGATAGATACAGAGAGTGATACAGAGACTGATAGCTACAGAGACTGATAGAGAGATACAGAGAGTGATAGATACAGAGAGTGATAGATACAGAGACTGATAGATACAGAGACTGATAGATACAGAGAGTGATACAGAGACTGATACAGAGACTGATACAGAGACTGATAGATACAGAGACTGATACAGAGAGTGATAGAGAGATACAGAGACTGATACAGAGACTGATAGATACAGAGACTGATACAGAGAGTGATAGAGAGATACAGAGACTGATAGATACAGAGACTGATAGAGAGATACAGAGACTGATAGATACAGAGACTGATAGATACAGGGAGTGATACAGAGACTGATAGAGAGATACAGAGAGTGATAGATACAGAGACTGATAGATACAGAGAGTGATAGAGAGGTACAGAGACTGATAGAGAGATACAGAGACTGATAGATACAGAGACTGATAGAGAGGCACAGAGACATCAATCAGGGCCGGTTCCATTTTTTTGTGGGCTTTTGTGGGACAGAGTCTTAGCGGGCCCCTCATCCATCCACACACTGTACACAATCACTTGACAACACTAACATACACAAACACACAATGACACACACATTACTGAAACATACACTTTATCACACACACACACACACACACACACATTACTGACTAAAAAACACATTACTGACACATACACTTAATGACACACACACACACACACACACACACACATTACTGACTGACACACACATTACTGACTGACACACACATACACACATTACTGACACACACATACAAACATTACTGAGTGAGACATGCACACACACATTACTGACTCACACACACACACACACACACATTACTGACTAACACACACACATTACTGACTGACACATGCACACACACACATTACTGACTAACACACACACATTACTGACTGACACATGCACACACACACATTACTGACACACACACACACACACCTTACTGACTGACACACACATCTTACTGACTGACACACACACACACACCTTACTGACACACATTTTACTGACTGAAACACACCTACATACATTACTTACTGACACACACACACATTACTGACTGACACACTCATACACTATTTACTGACTGACGCACACACGTTACTGATTGACACACACACCTTACTGATTGGCACACACACCTTACTGACTGACACACACACACACACCTTACCGACTGACACACACTTTACTGACTGAAACACACCTATTATATACATATACATTACATGTCCCTATTATATACATTACATGTCCCTATTGTATACATTACATGTCCCTATTGTATACATTATATGTCCCTATTATATACATTACATGTCCCTATTATATACATTACATGTCCCTATTATATACATATACATTACATGCCCCTATTATATACATATACATTATATGTCCCTATTATATACATTATATGTCCCTATTATATACATTACATGTTCCTATTATATACATTACATGTCCCTATTATATACATATACATTACATGTCCCTATTATATACATTACATGTCACTATTATATACATTATATGTCCCTATTATATACATTACATGTCCCTATTATATACATTACATGTCCCTATTATATACATTACATGTCCCTATTATATACATATACATTACATGCCCCTATTATATACATATACATTACATGTCCCTATTATATACATTACATGTCCCTATTATATACATTACATGTCCCTATTATATACATGACATGTCCCTATTATATACATTACATGTCCCTATTCTATACATATACATGACATGTCCCTATTATATACATATACATGACCTGTCCCTATTCTATACATATACATTACATGTCCCTATTATATACATTACATGTCCCTATAATATACATATACATTACATATCCCTATTATATACATTTACATTACATATCCCTATTATATACATATACATTACATGTCCCTATTATATACATTACACGTCCCTATTATATGCATTACGTGACCCTATTCTATACATATACATTACATGTCCCTATTATATACATTACATGTCCCTATTATATACATTACATGTCCCTATTATATACATTATATGTCCCTATTATATACATATACATTACATGCCCCTATTATATACATGACATGTCCCTATTATATACATGACATGTCCCTATTATATACATTACATGTCCCTATTATATACATATACATTAAATGTCCCTATTATATACATTATATGTCCCTATTATATACATTACATGTCCCTATTATATACATTATATGTCCCTATTATACACATTACATGTCCCTATTATATACATTACATGTCCCTATTATATACATTACATGTCCTTATTATATACATATACATTACATTTCCCTATTATATACATTACATGTCCCTATTATATACATATACATTACATTTCCCTATTATATACATTACATGTCCCTATTATATACATATACATTATATGTCCCTATTATATACATTACATGTCCCTATTATATACATTATAGGTCCCTATTATATACATTACATGTCCCTATTATATACATTACATGTCCCTATTATATACATGACATGTCCCTATTATATACATATACATTACATGTCCCTATTATATATATTATATGTCCCTATTATATACATTACATGTCCCTATTATACACATTACATGTCCCTATTATATACATTACATGTCCCTATTATATACATATACATTACATGTCCCTATTATATACATTACATGTCCCTATTATATACATTACACGTCCCTATTATATACATTATATGTCCCTATTATATACATATACATTACGTGACCCTATTCTATACATATACATTACATGTCCCTATTATATACATTACATGTCCCTATTATATACATTATATGTCCCTATTATATACATATACATTACATGTCCCTATTATATACATTACATGCCCCTATTATATACATTACATGTCCCTATTATATACATGACATGTCCCTATTATATACATTACATGTCCCTATTATATACGTATACATTACATGTCCCTATTATATATTACATGTCCCTATTATATACATTACATGTCCCTATTATATACATATACATTAAATGTCCCTATTATATACATTATATGTCCCTATTATATACATTACATGTCCCTATTATATACATTATATGTCCCTATTATACACATTACATGTCCCTATTATATACATTACATGTCCCTATTATATACATTATATGTCCCTATTATACACATTACATGTCCCTATTATATACATTATATGTCCCTATTATATACATTACATGTCCCTATTATATACATTATATGTCCCTATTATATACATTACATGTCCCTATTATATACATTACATGTCCCTATTATATACATGACATGTCCCTATTGTATACATATACATTACATGTCCCTATTATATACATTACATGTCCCTATTATAGACATTACATGTCCCTATTATATACATATACATTACATGTCCCTATTATATACATGACATGTCCCTATTATATACATTACATGTCCCTATTATAGACATTACATGTCCCTATTATATACATATACATTACATGTCCCTATTATATACATGACATGTCCCTATTATATACATTACATGTCCCTATTATATACATATACATTACATGTCCCTATTATATACATTACATGTCCCTATTATATACATATACATTACATGTCCCTATCATATACATTATATGTCCCTATTATATACATTATATGTCCCTATTATATACATTACATGTCCCAATTATATACATTACATGTCCCTATTATATACATTATATGTCCCTATTATATACATTACATGTCCCTATTATATACATGACATGTCCCTATTATATACATTATATGTCCCTATTATATACATTACATGTCCCTATTATATACATTACATGTCCCAATTATATACATTACATGTCCCTATTATATACGTATACATTACATGTCCCAATTATATACATTACATGTCCCTATTATATACATATACATTACATGTCCCTATTATATACATTACATGTCCCTATTATATACATATACATTACATGGCCCTATTATATACATGACATGTCCCTATTATATACATATACATTACATGTCCCTATTATATACATTATATGTCCCTATTATATACATATACATTACATGTCCCTATTATATATATTATATGTCCCTATTATATACATTACATGTCCCTATTATATACATTACATGTCCCTATTATATATATTATATGTCCCTATTATATACATTACATGTCCCTATTATATACATTACATGTCCCTATTATATATATTATATGTCCCTATTATATACATTACATGTCCCTATTATACACATTACATGTCCCTATTATATACATTACATGTCCCTATTATATACATTACATGTCCCTATTATACACATTACATGTCCCTATTATATACATTACATGTCCCTATTATATACATATACATTACATGTCCCTATTATATACATTACATGTCCCTATTATATACATATACATTACATGTCCCTATTATATACATTACATGTCCCTATTATATACATTACATGTCCCTATTATATACATTACATGTCCCTATTATATACATATACATTACATGTCCCTATTATATACATTACATGTCCCTATTATATACATTACATGTCCCAATTATATACATTACATGTCCCTATTATATACGTATACATTACATGTCCCAATTATATACATTACATGTCCCTATTATATACATATACATTACATGTCCCTATTATATACATTACATGTCCCTATTATATACATATACATTACATGGCCCTATTATATACATGACATGTCCCTATTATATACATATACATTACATGTCCCTATTATATACATTATATGTCCCTATTATATACATATACATTACATGTCCCTATTATATATATTATATGTCCCTATTATATACATTACATGTCCCTATTATATACATTACATGTCCCTATTATATACATTACATGTCCCTATTATATATATTATATGTCCCTATTATATACATTACATGTCCCTATTATACACATTACATGTCCCTATTATATACATTACATGTCCCTATTATATACATTACATGTCCCTATTATACACATTACATGTCCCTATTATATACATTACATGTCCCTATTATACACATTACATGTCCCTATTATATACATTACATGTCCCTATTATATACATTACATGTCCCTATTATATACATTACATGTCCCTATTATATACATATACATTACATGTCCCTATTATATATTACATGTCCCTATTATATACATTACATGTCCCTATTATATACATTATATGTCCCTATTATATACATTACATGTCCCTATTATACACATTACATGTCCCTATTATATACATTACATGTCCCTATTATATACATTACATGTCCCTATTATATACATTACATGTCCCTATTATATACATTACATGTCCCTATTATATACATATACATTACATGTCCCTATTATATACATTACATGTCCCTATTATATACATATACATTACATGTCCCTATTATATACATTACATGTCCCTATTATACACATTACATGTCCCTATTATATACATTACATGTCCCTATTATACACATTACATGTCCCTATTATATACATTACATGTCCCTATTATATACATATACATTACATGTCCCTATTATATACATTACATGTCCCTATTATATACATATACATTACATGTCCCTATTATATACATTACATGTCCCTATTATATACATATACATTACATGTCCCTATTATATACATTACATGTCCCTATTATACACATTACATGTCCCTATTATATACATTACATGTCCCTATTATACACATTACATGTCCCTATTATATACATTACATGTCCCTATTATATACATTACATGTCCCTATTATATACATTACATGTCCCTATTATATACATATACATTACATGTCCCTATTATATATTACATGTCCCTATTATATACATTACATGTCCCTATTCTATACATTATATGTCCCTATTATATACATTACATGTCCCTATTATACACATTACATGTCCCTATTATATACATTACATGTCCCTATTATATACATTACATGTCCCTATTATACACATTACATGTCCCTATTATATACATTACATGTCCCTATTATATACATATACATTACATGTCCCTATTATATACATTACATGTCCCTATTATATACATATACATTACATGTCCCTATTATATACATTACATGTCCCTATTATATACATTACATGTCCCTATTATACACATTACATGTCCCTATTATATACATTACATGTCCCTATTATATACATTACATGTCCCTATTATATACATTACATGTCCCTATTATATACATTACATGTCCCTATTATATACATTACATGTCCCTATTATGTACATATACATTACATGTCCCTATTATATACATTACATGTCCCTATTATATACATTACATGTCCCTATTATATACATGACATGTCCCTATTATATACATTACATGTCCCTATTATATACATATACATGTCCATATATATATATATATATATATATATATATATATATATATACGTCTATTAGTGATGCTTTGTGCCCTGGTATGAGGACGAGAGCCGCCATATTCTGGTGCCGCTGACCTTCTTTTATCTCTTATCCTCTGGAGATCTGCGGAATCTCAGCGCCAAATGTCACCCGACAATAAACCCCGATATTACAGGATATTATCTCTTAAAGGAGCCGCGCAATGATTCACTCCTCTATCATTTCTGGCGTGTTGCAATGTGACCCCAATACAACATGGGACGCTGTAAAGCCGCTATTCCACGGGGCGACTGAGAGGAGCAATCGAGCGCTGTCAGTGGTCGTGTGCTCCTTGTTCCCTGCTCGCTGCAACCGTTATTACACGCGCCGGCTGCGAGCAGGTGAGTGCGGAGGGGGGGGGGGGGGGGGGGGGGGAGGCGCTGCCCGGGTGATCGCTGGATTTTCCGGGCAGCCCATAGAGCATAGCTGTGGTCTGTTGCCGCCGCTCCTATTCCACGGAGCAGATCGCTGCTATCACAGTCATTTAGCTTTCAACATGCTTAAAGACAAACGTAGCATTGATCAGCTGACATCGTTCAAAGGGTGATTATCGGCCGTAACGGACGAATACGGTCAATAATTGTTCTGTGTGATAGGGCCTTAAATGTCGCCACGTGGCCAAATAGGAACATTTCCTTTTAGGAGAAATGTCTGATTCTGGAGAGACAGGGCGAGCGCTGTGTCTGGGAGATACATCCAGTGACCACCAGGGGGCGAGCATCCAATGGAGATTCATTCATAAAAAAAGAGAATACAGTGGTACTTTGGTTTAAGAGTAACTTGGTTTAAGAGCGTTTTGGTTTAAGAGCTCACAGTTTTTCAAAATTGTGACTTGGTTTAAGAGCATTGCTTTGGTTTAAGAGCTCCCTGTACTGGGTTGTAGGGCGAGTGGAGGAGGGGCATGGTCTGCATAGCGGGGTCTACAGCCCTGTACTCTGACCCAGGAAGTCTCCCTCACCTTCCAAATCCTAGCAGATCCACTTCAGGCTGGGGCTTACATCAAGGGACAGGACGGTGGAGGTAATCTCTCCATAGCTGTAACCCCTCTCTCCCTGGACAGAGAGCGCTGCATGTATGTGCCCACATCTGCCCTGCTCATTCCTTCATGCCCCCTGCAGTCTCTGTCCGCCCTTGTGTTTCCCATCCTCTCCATTACTGCACAGTAACTTATATATCACACATTCTGCTGTTTCTGAATCTTTGTTTCATCTGTTTTACGTGTTATTCAGAATAATAAATCATTATATTTGAGGTGTGGAACCAATTGTCTGCATTTCTATGATTTGTTATGGGAAAATTTGCTTTGGTTTAAGAGTGGATTTGGATTACAAGCGCCGTCCCGGAACGAATTATGCTCCTAATCCAAGGCAACACTGTATTTACTTCCAATAAAGTTAAAGGGACAGTAAATTCTAAGGAAAGAGGGAAATTATTTTAAGGAACAGCACAACCAAGTTACATCTAAGTTAGGGAGGTGACTGTAGGACAGGTATATACAATCTATTACTCTCTGGTATCAGCCATGTCAGGCTGGGGGGGGAGGTGACTGTAGGACAGGTATATACAATCTATTACTCTCTGGTATCAGCCATGTCAGACTGGGGGGGGGGGGGTGTAGGACAGGTATATACAATCTATTACTCTCTGGTATCAGCCATGTCAGGCTGGGGGGGGGGGGGGCAGGTGACTGTAGGACAGGTATATACAATCTATTACTCTCTGGTATCAGCCATGTCAGGCTGGGGAAGGGGGGGGGGTGACTGTAGGATAGGTATATACAATCTATTACTCTCTGGTATCATCCATGTCAGACTGGGGGGGGGGGTGACTGTAGGATAGGTATATACAATCTATTACTCTCTAGTATCAGCCATGTCAGGCTGGGGGGGGGGGGGTGACTGTAGGACAGGCATATACAATCTATTACTCTCTGGTATCAGCCATGTCAGGCTGGGGGGGGGGGGTGACTGTAGGACAGGTATATACAATCTATTACTCTCTGGTATCAGCCATGTCAGGCTGGGGAAGGGGGGGGGGTGACTGTAGGACAGGTATATACAATCTATTACTCTCTGGTATCAGCCATGTCAGGCTGGGGGGGGGGGGGTGACTGTAGGACAGGTATATACAATCTATTACTCTCTGGTATCAGCCATGTCAGGCTGGGGGGGGAGGTGACTGTAGGGCAGGTATATACAATCTATTACTCTCTGGTATCAGCCATGTCAGGCTGGGGAGGGGGGTGTATACAGGTATATACAATCTATTACTCTCTGGTATCAGCCATGTCAGGCTGGGGGGGGGGGCAGGTGACTGTAGGACAGGTATATACAATCTATTACTGTCTGGTATCAGCCATGTCAGGCTGGGGGGGGGGTGACTGTAGGGACAGGTATACACAATCTATTACTCTCTGGTATCAGCCATGTCAGGCTGGGGGGGGCAGGTGACTGTAGGACAGGTATATACAATCTATTACTCTCTGGTATCAGCCATGTCAGGCTGGGGAAGGGGGGGGGGGTGACTGTAGGATAGGTATATACAATCTATTACTCTCTGGTATCATCCATGTCAGACTGGGGGGGGGGGGGGGGGTGACTGTAGGATAGGTATATACAATCTATTACTCTCTAGTATCAGCCATGTCAGGCTGGGGGGGGAGGTGACTGTAGGGCAGGTATATACAATCTATTACTCTCTGGTATCAGCCATGTCAGGCTGGGTGAGGGGGGTGTATACAGGTATATACAATCTATTACTCTCTGGTATCAGCCATGTCAGGCTGGGGGGGGGGGGGGGGCAGGTGACTGTAGGACAGGTATATACAATCTATTACTGTCTGGTATCAGCCATGTCAGGCTGGGGGGGGGGGGTGACTGTAGGACAGGTATACACAATCTATTACTCTCTGGTATCAGCCATGTCAGGCTGGGGGGGGAGGTGACTGTAGGACAGGTATATACAATCTATTACTCTCTGGTATCAGCCATGTCAGGCTGGGGGGGGGGGGAGAGGTGACTGTAGGACAGGTATATACAATCTATTACTGTCTGGTATCAGCCATGTCAGGCTGGGGAGGGGGGGGAGGTGACTGTAGGACAGGTATATACAATCTATTACTCTCTGGTATCAGCCATGACAGGCTGGGGGGGGGGAGGTGACTGTAGGACAGGTATACACAATCTATTACTCTCTGGTATCAGCCATGTCAGGCGGGGGGGGGGGGGGGGAGGGGTGACTGTAGGACAGGTATATACAATCTATTACTCTCTGGTATCAGCCATGTCAGACTGGGGGGGGGAGGTGACTGTAGGACAGGTATATACAATCTATTACTCTCTGGTATCAGGAAGGGTTGAGCTTGTTCTGGGAGTCTGGTCAGGAAGGGTTAATAGTGGAGGATCCAGGAGGTGCTGCACCCAGCAGGACAGGAGGAGGAGCGGGTCAGGGAGACCTGGGGATGAGGACTGAGTGCAGCTCTGCAGAAAGATGTCGGTGCCCAGTGATGACCCATTTCTTGTTTCTCCCCCAGAAAAAAAGTCCGGAGTGAAGGGTTTCTTCAGCAAAGAGTCCATCCCCACCAAGAGAGTGCCGGTAAGTGAGTGTATGATACCCGGAGGGCATGAGGGGGTTAACCATCCTCACCCCTGGCTGTAGCCCTGAGGAGGTCACAGCATGTTTTCTGCTTTTCTTGTTTTTGGCAAGAACTGAGTATAATGGATTACAGGGATAAACCTCACAGGAAGTACAGCGGAGTATGTATAACTACTGAGAGTACGGCTTACTCTGTATCTACTACTCCTGAGGGTACCCTCATCACTGTATCTACTACTCCTGAGGGTACCCTCATCACTGTATCTACTACTCCTGAGAGTACCCTCATCACTGTATCTACTACTCCTGAGGGTACCCTCATCACTGTATCTACTACTCCTGAGGGTACCCTCATCACTGTATCTACTACTCCTGAGAGTACCCTCATCACTGTATCTACTACTCCTGAGGGTACCCTCATCACTGTATCTACTACTCCTGAGGGTACCCTCATCACTGTATCTACTACTCCTGAGAGTACCCTCATCACTGTATCTACTACTACTGAGAATACCCTCATCACTGTATCTACTACTCCTGAGAGTACCCTCATCACTTTATCCACTACTCCTGAGAGTACTCACATCACTGTATCTACTACTCCTGAGAGTACCCTCATCACTGTATCTACTACTACTGAGAGCACCCTCATCACTGTATCTACAACTCCTGACGGTACCCTCATCGCTGTATCCACTACTACTGAGAGTACGACTTACTTTGTATCTACTACTACTGAGAGCACCCTCATCACTGTATCTACTACTCCTGAGAGTACCCTCATCACTGTATCTACTACTCCTGAGTATACCCTCATCACTGTATCTACTATTCCTTATAGTTCTATCATCTCTGTATCTACGACTCCTAAGCGTACCCTGATCACTGTATCTACTACTCCTGAATATACCCTGATCACTGTATCTACTACTCCTGAATATACCCTGATCACTGTATCTACTACTCCTGAATATACCCTGATCACTGTATCTACTACTCCTGAGAGTACCCTCATCACTGTATCCACTACTCCTGAGAGTACCCTCATCACTGTATCCACTACTCCTGAGAGCACCCTCATCACTGTATCTACTACTCCTGAATATACCCTCATCACTGTATCTACTACTCCTGAGAGCACCCTCATCACTGTATCTACTACTCCTTATAGTTCTATCATCTCTGTATCTACGACTCCTAAGCGTACCCTGATCACTGTATCTACTACTCCTTATAGTTCTATCATCTCTGTATCTACGACTCCTAAGCGTACCCTGATCACTGTATCCACTACTCCTGAGAGTACCCTCATCACTGTATCCACTACTCCTGAGAGCACCCTCATCACTGTATCCACTACTCCTGAGAGCACCCTCATCACTGTATCCACTACTCCTGAATATACCCTCATCACTGTATCCACTACTCCTGAATATACCCTCATCACTGTATCCACTACTCCTGAATATACCCTCATCACTGTATCCACTACTCCTGAATATACCCTCATCACTGTATCCACCAGGGGCTTAGCTAGGGGTTCAGCCTAGGGGGGGCAAGTGAGGCTGAGTGGGCCCCCAACCAACGTTACCCATAGGGAACCCCAGCAGGTGACAAGGATTTTTTTGAATAATAAAGGGAATATTCTTCTACATTTCTTATAGTGAATAAGGATACAGAGCCGTGTAAGAGGCTTCTACATCTGGAATATAGAACCACAAAAAAAGTAAAAGGGCTTAACATTAGAAAAATATAGCTGCCTTCTTCCACAGACAGCACCACTCTTGTCCTCAGTTTGATTCTCCTGGTGGCTGCAACCTGTGGGTGACAACCATCAGCCCTGAAGTTCCAGCAATACATCTGTCTACAGCGGCAGGTATCGGAGGATTGTACTACTGTACTACAACTCCCAGCATACCCTGAGGGCTGCAGACTGTCAACCTGGAGCCCCCCTTCCTCGACCAAGTGCATGCTACTGGTATATATATATGGTATTACCAATAATACCAGTATACAAGGGGGAAATATCGCCACAACCACTACCATCACCACCATATTGTTACTGACTAAATCCTCTATACTAAATCCAATAAAACACAGTACCAGATTACAAGTAACAAATAACACCACTACTTACTGACTAATACCAGCACATACCGACTAATACCAGCACATACCGACTAATACCAGCACATACCGACTAATACCAGCACATACCGACTAATACCAGCACATACCGACTAATACCAGCACATACCGACTAATACCAGCACATACCGACTAATACCAGCACATACCGACTAATACCAGCACATACTGACTAATACCAGCACATACCGACTAATACCAGCACATACCGACTAATACCAGCACATACCGACTAATACCAGCACATACCGACTAATACCAGCACATACCGACTAATACCAGCACATACCGACTAATACCACCACATACCGACTAATACCAGCACATACTGACTAACACCACTGCTGCAACTGAATAATCCACTGTACACAGAGCAATATCACCTCTTCAAGTCATTTAGCAGTAGCCCCAGCTCTACACAGGCTCTACACACCATATACATTACAGTGCAGATATATTTAGTGACTCACATGGGACGTCTTCTCTGATCGGAGTTCTTCCCTTTTCATCTTCTTCTCCATCTGCCCTGGGCCGTTATGAGAACGTCTGAGCCACGAATCCACAGAATCTGCCAGACAGACATATTAGGCTCCACACTCTGGCACCATCCTCATCTCTCTACACACTGCACATCTGTATTGGCCCCTTTACACCCTTGTTTAGTGGGTAGGCTGACTCTTATAGATGGCTCCCCCCTGTATTGCCCCCTTATAGATGCCCCCCCTGTATTACCCCCTTATAGATGGCTACCCCTGTATCCCCCCCCCCCTTATAGATGGCTCCCCTCCCCTGTATCCCCCCCTTATAGATGGCTTCCCTCCCCTGTATCCCCCCCTTATAGATGGCTCCTCCTGTATTCCCCCCTTATAGATGGCTCCTCCTGTATTCCCCCCTTATAGATGGCTCCCCCCCCCCCCTGTATCCCCCCCTTATAGATGGCTTCCCTCCCCTGTATTCCCCCCTTATAGATGGCTTCCCCCCCCCTGTATTCCCCCCTTATAGATGGCTTCCCTCCCCTGTATTCCCCCTTATAGATGGCTCCCCCCCTGTATCCCCCCCCTTATAGATGGCTCCTCCCCTGTATCCCCCCCCCCTTATAGATGGCTCCCCTCCCCTGTATCCCTCCCTTATAGATGGCTCCCCCCCTGTATCCCCCCTTATAGATGGCTCCCCTCCCCTGTATCCCTCCCTTATAGATGGCTCCCCCCCTGTATCCCCCCTTATAGATGGCTTCCCTCCCCTGTATTCCCCCCTTGTAGATGGCTCCCCCCCTGTATCCCTCCCTTATAGATGGCTCCCCCCCTGTATCCCTCCCTTATAGATGGCTCCCCCCTGTATCCCTCCCTTATAGATGGCTCCCCCCCTGTATCCCCCCTTATAGATGGCTCCCCTCCCCTGTATCCCTCCCTTATAGATGGCTCCCCCCCTGTATCCCCCCTTATAGATGGCTCCCCCCTGTATCCCCCCTTATAGATGGCTCCCCTCCCCTGTATCCCTCCCTATAGATGGCTCCCCCCCTGTATCCCCCCTTATAGATGGCTCCCCTCTCCCCCTCCCTTATAGATGGCTCCCCCCCTGTATCCCCCCTTATAGATGGCTTCCCTCCCCTGTATTCCCCCTTATAGATGGCTCCCCTCCCCTGTATTCCCCCCTTGTAGATGGCTCCCCCCCTGTATCCCCCCTTATAGTTTGCCCCCTGCACAGCAGATTAAAAAAAACAAACACACAACTCACCTAACAAGCGCTCCCCCGTCGCTGCTGTCCTCTCTTCTGCCCCCAGCTGATGCGTCCCTCCCTGGGGGATTCCCGGGCAGCGCACACATCCGGAAGCTGAGTGTGCGCCCAGGCCGGGATTTCCGGTACAGGAAGTCCCAGCGACGCGCACTAAGGTTCCTGATACGTGCGCTCCCTGGGAATCCCCCAGGGAGCGACGCATCAGACAGGGGCAAGATTGCCTCTTGCGGCCGCAAGCAAGACCGTGCTTGCGGTCGCAAGAGAGGCATAAAGGAGGGGGTGGGCTCGGCGGTTCGGGGGGCGTGTGCGGATGCGGAGAGCAGCCTCTTGTGGCTGGAGGCATAACGCTGCCTCCGGCCACAAGAATGATTGACACAGCCAGGAGCCAATGGCTCCTGATGCTGTGTCAATCACATCCTGGCCCAGTCGGAACTGTATGCGATCATTAGGAGTGCGAGCGCATACAGTTCCGGCCACTACTGACGTGTTAATGCTGTCTGCAAAAGCAATAGCTTTTGCAGACAGCATTAACTGTCTAAGACCTCAGTGGGCCCCTGTCTGAGTGGGCCCGGGGGCGACCGCCCCCCTTGCCCCCCACCAAATTTCGCTACTGGTATCCACTACTCCTGAATATACCCTCATCACTGTATCCACTACTCCTGAGAGAACCCTCATCACTGTATCTACTACTCCTGAGAGAACCCTCATCACTGTATCTACTACTCCTGAGAGTACCCTCATCACTGTATCCACTACTCCTGAGAGTACTCACATCACTGTATCTACTACTCCTGAGAGCACCCTCATCACTGTATCCACTACTACTGAGAGTACCCTCATCACTGTATCTACTACTCCTGAGAGAACCCTCATCACTGTATCCACTACTCCTGATAGTTCTCTCATCTCTATATCCACTCTTCCAGGGTGTATATACTGTAGACGGCCCCCTCCCCGGTGTGCTGGTTGGTGGGGTCGCCCGCACATGGTACCCTCTTAGGGTAATTTGTTTCTTGCTCTTTTGCAGACATTATGTGGAACCAACTACCCCCTGAGTATAATGTTCATCATCGTCAACGAATTCTGCGAACGATTCTCGTTTTATGGCATGAAAGGTGAGTGACTGCACCCTCGGTCAAACATGGACCCCCAGCTGCCCCTGGTATAACATGGGCCCCTCATACCCCCAGCTGCCCCCGGTATAACATGGGCCCCTCATACCCCCAGCTGCCCCTGGTATAACATGGGCCCCTCATACCCCCAGCTGCCCCCGGTATAACATGGGCCCCTCATACCCCCAGCTGCCCCTGGTATACCATGGGCCCCTCATACCCCCAGCTGCCCCCGGTATAACATGGGCCCCTCATACCCCCAGTATAACATGGGCCCCTCATACCCCCAGCTGCCCCCGGTATAACATGGGCCCCTCATACCCCCAGCTGCCCCTGGTATACCATGGGCCCCTCATACCCCCAGCTGCCCCCGGTATAACATGGGCCCCTCATACCCCCAGTATAACATGGGCCCCTCATACCCCCAGCTGCCCCCCGGTATAACATGGGCCCCTCCTGCCCCTGGTATAACACGGGCCCCTCATACCCCCAGTATAACAAGGGCCCCTCATACCTCCAGCTACCCCCACTATATCACGGGCCCCTCATGCCCCCCAGTATAACACGGGCCTCTTATACCCCCAGCTGCCCCCACTATACCATGAGCCCCTCATGCCCCCTGCTGCCCCCGGGGCCCCACAGCATTGCACCCAGGTCATGGGACGGGGCAGACGTCTGTAGAGTCCAAAGTACCAGGAATGAGACGATGTTATCGGCACCATCCACAGTCCTGACCTCGGATCTTTATCTTTTATTCAGTCTTTATTGGCCATAAAAACAATGACGCTGATGATAGAACATTCCAGATAAACCTCAGGGCCCTGAACATGTGACCTATTTACAGCACACAGGTATAGGGGGGCACCGACCCACCAGATCTGCCATGATAACATCATTGCGTATGGCTCCATCCTCATAGTCACTCCCCACTCTGACCACTAGGGGGCAACTGAGAAAACTTTGCACAAAGTAGTTAAAACTTCCTAGGAAACGGTGGTCCCCCCCCCTCCCCCCCGCAGGTCTCTCGGGTGTCGTCTCCCGCTGCCTCCTCCCCCTTTCACATGGTATGACCCCTCCTATAGACACAATGGGGGAGATTTATCAAAGGGTGTAAAATTTAGACTGGTGCAAACTGCCCACAGCAACCAATCACAGCTCAGCTTTAGGCAGTGCTGAAAGGAAAGAGGAGCTGTGATTGGTTGCTGTGGGCAGTTTGCACCAGTCTAAATTTTACACCCTTTGATAAATCTCCCCCAATGTTCTCAGTGATTCCGCCAAATCCTACATCTCATCTACATAGAGCCTGCAGCGTATCCACCACCGCGGGGGAGGGTAATAATAACGGACACAGTGCGCCCACCATAATACACCCCATCATCCTGCACGAAAAGCTTCTGCAACTCACTAATAACTCTCTGCTATTCCCAATCTCTTATCAATAAGGCCGCAGTCACACGTTCCGTGTTCCGCACAGAAGACGGACGTGGAATGCCTGTAACGGACCCTCCCCCGCCCGGGCAGCATCTGTGATAAGATGCTGGGAGCGGGGGAACTGTACAGAAATGCGCCGCGCTGCAGTGAATCAGACATGCAGCTCTGTCACGGAACGTGTGAATGCCGCCTGACTCTGCTGGCTGCCATCATTATTGACTGGAACCACCTGATACAATGTTACAATGTATCTGTATGAATGATACACCGTAATAAAGCTCCATTCACTTCAATGGAACTGAGCTGAAGAACCTGCACTCAAAATGGAGGCAAGAGCGGAAGAAAGCGCAGAACCTGCACCTGTCAGTGATGTGATGTCCTATACTGGGGCAGGGATGTTCTATACTGGGGCAGGGATGTTCTGGGTCAGTGATGTGATGTTCTATACTGGGGCAGGGATGTTCTGGGTCAGTGATGTTCTATACTGGGGCAGGGATGTTCTGGGTCAGTGATGTGATGTTCTATACTGGGGCAGGGATGTTCTGGGTCAGTGATGTGATGTTCTATACTGGGGCAGGGATGTTCTGGGTCAGTGATGTTCTATACTGGGGCAGGGATGTTCTGGGTCAGTGATGTGATGTCCTATACTGGGGCAGGGATGTTCTGGGTCAGTGATGTTCTATACTGGGGCAGGGATGTTCTGGGTCAGTGATGTGATGTTCTATACTGGGGCAGGGATGTTCTGGGTCAGTGATGTTCTATACTGGGGCAGGGATGTTCTGGGTCAGTGATGTTCTATACTGGGGCAGGGATGTTCTGGGTCAGTGATGTGATGTTCTATACTGGGGCAGGGATGTTCTGGGTCAGTGATGTGATGTTCTATACTGGGGCAGGGATGTTCTGGGTCAGTGATGTGATGTTCTATACTGGGGCAGGGATGTTCTGGGTCAGTGATGTTCTATACTGGGGCAGGGATGTTCTGGGTTAGTGATGTTATGTTCTATACTGGGGCAGGGATGTTCTGGGTCAGTGATGTGATGTTCTATACTGGGGCAGGGATGTTCTGGGTCAGTGATGTGATGTTCTATACTGGGGCAGGGATGTTCTGGGTCAGTGATGTTCTATACTGGGGCAGGGATGTTCTGGGTCAGTGATGTTCTATACTGGGGCAGGGATGTTCTGGGTCAGTGATGTTCTATACTGGGGCAGGGATGTTCTGGGTCAGTGATGTTCTATACTGGGGCAGGGATGTTCTGGGTCAGTGATGTTCTATACTGGGGCAGGGATGTTCTGGGTCAGTGATGTGATGTTCTATACTGGGGCAGGGATGTTCTGGGTCAGTGATGTGATGTTCTATACTGGGGCAGGGATGTTCTGGGTCAGTGATGTTCTATACTGGGGCAGGGATGTTCTGGGTCAGTGATGTGATGTCCTATACTGGGGCAGGGATGTTCTGGGTCAGTGATGTGATGTTCTATACTGGGGCAGGGATGTTCTGGGTCAGTGATGTTCTATACTGGGGCAGGGATGTTCTGGGTCAGTGATGTTCTATACTGGGGCAGGGATGTTCTGGGTCAGTGATGTGATGTTCTATACTGGGGCAGGGATGTTCTGGGTCAGTGATGTTCTATACTGGGGCAGGGATGTTCTGGGTCAGTGATGTGCTATACTGGGGCAGGGATGTTCTGGGTCAGTGATGTTCTATACTGGGGCAGGGATGTTCTGGGTCAGTGATGTTCTATACTGGGGCAGGGATGTTCTGGGTCAGTGATGTTCTATACTGGGGCAGGGATGTTCTGGGTCAGTGATGTTCTATACTGGGGCAGGGATGTTCTGGGTTAGTGATGTGATGTTCTATACTGGGGCAGGGATGTTCTGGGTCAGTGATGTGATGTTCTATACTGGGGCAGGGATGTTCTGGGTCAGTGATGTGATGTTCTATACTGGGGCAGGGATGTTCTGGGTCAGTGATGTGATGTTCTATACTGGGGCAGGGATGTTCTGGGTCAGTGATGTGATGTTCTATACTGGGGCAGGGATGTTCTGGGTCAGTGATGTTCTATACTGGGGCAGGGATGTTCTGGGTCAGTGATGTTCTATACTGGGGCAGGGATGTTCTGGGTCAGTGATGTTCTATACTGGGGCAGGGATGTTCTGGGTCAGTGATGTGATGTTCTATACTGGGGCAGGGATGTTCTGGGTCAGTGATGTGATGTTCTATACTGGGGCAGGGATGTTCTGGGTCAGTGATGTGATGTCCTATACTGGGGCAGGGATGTTCTGGGTCAGTGATGTGATGTTCTATACTGGGGCAGGGATGTTCTGGGTCAGTGATGTGATGTTCTATACTGGGGCAGGGATGTTCTGGGTCAGTGATGTGATGTTCTATACTGGGGCAGGGATGTTTTGGGTCAGTGATGTGCATAGTCGGTGATGTTCCTTGCTGTGGCAGGGATGTTCGAGGTTGGTGCGATGAAGTTCCAGTGATGTTCTGGATTAGATATGTGATGCTTTGGGTTGGTGTGATGATGTTCTTTTGGCAGGGCAGGGATGTTCTATGCTGCGACAGAGATCTTCAAGGTTGGTGCGACTATGTTCTAGATCGGGGCAGGAATATTCCAGTGACATTCTAGTTCGGGGCAGGAATATTCCAGTGACGTTCTAGGTCGGGGCAGGAACATTCCAGTGCCGTTCTAGGTAGGGGCAGGAATGTTCCAGTGACGTTCTAGGTTGGGGGTGGGAATATTCCAGTGACGTTCTAGATTGGGGCAGGAATATTCCAGTGACGTTCTCGATTGGGGCAGGAATATTCCAGTGACATTCTAGGTCAAGGCAAGAATGTTCTGGTGATGTTCTGTCCTAGGACAGCCCGTCCGTGACCTCCATTCCTTCCTCTTTCATGTATACCGCACGTGTTGGCTGCTCCTCTGACCTCTGCGCTCGGTATATAGTGTCCCCTGCAGGGTTCCATCCCAGCTGCCGAGCTCCAGAGCAGAATCATCACCGCTGGATCATTTCCTGGATTCTCCGCTCCCCAGATAGAAAATAGGAAAAATGTAACAAACAAAACCAGATCTTCCTCCTCCTCTTCCTCCTCCGCTGTAACACAAGGAGATGAGCAACCTCCCAGCAACCTTCCCAGATCTATACTGTGACCAACATAAAGGCAGTGCTGGTAATTAAAGGGCCGGCGTACAGGCAATCAGTATAATATTATAAAACACTTCGGAATCCTCTAATACATCCGGGATTCTTATTCTCACCATTCATCCATCTCCGCTGGATGTCAATGAATGAAGACATTCCTGTTTTGTTTGTCTTCATGATTGATCATCTACAGTCATATGATATCCGTTGTATACAACATAGAGGTGGCTCCTGCAGCTGTAAGGAGGTTAATGGGGGCCCCAGGTCCACGGATGGGAACCTAATCTTCATGTAAGTTATGGGGGCTCCAGCTCCGGGGATGGGCACCTCCTCTTCATGTAAGTTATGAGGGTCCCAGTTCCAGTGGTGGGCACCTCCTCTCCATGTAAGTTATGGGGGTCCCAGTTCCAGTGGTGGGCACCTCCTCTCTGTGTAAGTTATGAGGGTCCCAGTTCCAGTGGTGGGCACCTCCTCTCCGTGTAAGTTATGAGGGTCCCAGTTCCAGTGGTGGGCACCTCCTCTCCGTGTAAGTTATGAGGGTCCCAGTTCCAGTGGTGGGCACCCCCTCTCCATGTAAGTTATGAAGGTCCCAGTTCCAGTGGTGGGCACCTCCTCTCTGTGTAAGTTATGAGGGTCCCAGTTCCAGTGGTGGGCACCTCCTCTCCGTGTAAGTTATGAGGGTCCCAGTTCCAGTGGTGGGCACCTCCTCTTCGTGTAAGATATGAGGGTCCCAGTTCCAGTGGTGGGCACCTCCTCTTCGTGTAAGTTATGAGGGTCCCAGTTCCAGTGGTGGGCACCTCCTCTCCATGTAAGTTATGGGGGTCCCAGTTCCAGTGGTGGGCACCTCCTCTCCGTGTAAGTTATGAGGGTCCCAGTTCCAGTGGTGGGCACCTCCTCTCCGTGTAAGTTATGAGGGTCCCAGTTCCAGTGGTGGGCACCTCCTCTCCGTGTAAGTTATGAGGGTCCCAGTTCCAGTGGTGGGCACCCCCTCTCCATGTAAGTTATGAAGGTCCCAGTTCCAGTGGTGGGCACCTCCTCTCTGTGTAAGTTATGAGGGTCCCAGTTCCAGTGGTGGGCACCTCCTCTCCGTGTAAGTTATGAGGGTCCCAGTTCCAGTGGTGGGCACCTCCTCTTCGTGTAAGATATGAGGGTCCCAGTTCCAGTGGTGGGCACCTCCTCTTCGTGTAAGTTATGAGGGTCCCAGTTCCAGTGGTGGGCACCTCCTCTCCATGTAAGTTATGGGGGTCCCAGTTCCAGTGGTGGGCACCTCCTCTCCGTGTAAGTTATGAGGGTCCCTGTTCCAGTGGTGGGCACCTCCTCTCCGTGTAAGTTATGAGGGTCCCAGTTCCAGTGGTGGGCACCTCCTCTCCGTGTAAGTTATGAGGGTCCCAGTTCCAGTGGTGGGCACCCCCTCTCCATGTAAGTTATGAAGGTCCCAGTTCCAGTGGTGGGCACCTCCTCTCGGTGTAAGTTATGAGGGTCCCAGTTCCAGTGGTGGGCACCTCCTCTCCGTGTAAGTTATGAGGGTCCCAGTTCCAGTGGTGGGCACCTCCTCTTCGTGTAAGATATGAGGGTCCCAGTTCCAGTGGTGGGCACCTCCTCTTCGTGTAAGTTATGAGGGTCCCAGTTCCAGTGGTGGGCACCTCCTCTCCGTGTAAGTTATGGGGGTCCCAGTTCCAGTGGTGGGCACCTCCTCTCCGTGTAAGTTATGAGGGTCCCAGTTCCAGTGGTGGGCACCTCCTCTCCGTGTAAGTTATGAGGGTCCCAGTTCCAGTGGTGGGCACCTCCTCTCCGTGTAAGTTATGAGGGTCCCAGTTCCAGTGGTGGGCACCCCCTCTCCATGTAAGTTATGAAGGTCCCAGTTCCAGTGGTGGGCACCTCCTCTCTGTGTAAGTTAGGAGGGTCCCAGTTCCAGTGGTGGGCACCTCCTCTCCGTGTAAGTTATGAGGGTCCCAGTTCCAGTGGTGGGCACCTCCTCTCCGTGTAAGTTATGAGGGTCCCAGTTCCAGTGGTGGGCACCTCCTCTTCGTGTAAGATATGAGGGTCCCAGTTCCAGTGGTGGGCACCTCCTCTCCGTGTAAGTTATGAGGGTCCCAGTTCCAGTGGTGGGCACCTCATCACCGTGTAAGTCATGGGGGTCCCAGATCTGAGGGTGTGCACCTCAACTATATGTAAGTTGTGGAGTCCCAGCTCTGGGGGTGAGCCCCTCATCTCTATGTAAGTTATGGGGGCCCCAGTTAGGGGGATGGGCCCCTCATCTCCATGTAAGTTATGGGGGTCCCAGTTCTGTGGGTGTACACCTCGGCTACATGTAAGTTATGGGGGTCTAAGCTCTGGGGATGGGCACCTCATGTCCATGTAAGTTATGAGGGCCCCAGTTTCAGGGATGAGCACTTCATGTCCATGTAAGTTATGGGGGTCTCACTCACCCCTTATGACTGCACTAGGGACGCTCTTTCTGACTTGTTGGGGTCTTCTCCTTGTCATCCGTTCATCTGCCCTGTTCTCTTTCAGCTGTCCTCACTCTGTATTTCGTGAATTATCTGCACTGGAGCGAGAACTTATCCACCACGGTCTACCATGCCTTCACCGGTCTCTGTTACTTCACCCCCATCATTGGCGCCCCCATTGCTGACAGCTTGCTCGGCAAATTCAAGTAAGTCTCTTTCTAATACTACTCAGTGCGGTAGCAGGGTTGGATAGATGGGTCGCTGCCCGCTCTGGATGCTGTGTCCATCACGGGAAGGTTATATACATGATCTGTTGTCTCCACTGAGTACATATACATGACCTGTTGTCTGTTTTTGCAGCACCATATTTTGGCTCTCCATCCTGTATGTCATCGGTCATGTGATCAAATCAGTGGGTGCCATTCCAACAGTGGGGAGCAAAGAGGTGCACGTGTAAGTCCATGCTATACCTTGTGTGATCCATATTGTATAGATATCATGTGACCACTGGTATGTGTGGGCCTAGTCACAGAATCCAGGATGACTAAACATCTTATAAACCCTCACAGGGCGCTGTCTATGATTGGACTGATCGCCATCGCCTTCGGTACTGGGGGCATCAAGCCATGTGTCTCAGCCTTCGGAGGTGACCAGTTCAATGAAGAACATGTAAGACTGTCTTAGATCTGGGGCGCTCATACTTACTTATATCCTTGGCCGCCCTATTCTTATTGGAGTTTTTGGATTATTTGTAGGTACAAGAACGAGCCAAGTTCTTCTCCATCTTCTACTTGGCCATCAACGCTGGGAGTCTCATCTCCACCTTTGTGACCCCCGTGCTCCGAGGTTGGTAGATCTTCACTTTAGCCTCAGGATCTCCCTCCGATCCGTTTTACATTGACCCCGACATTGGCGCCAGTTATTTACTCTGTTCTTCGTTTGCAGGCGATGTCCAGTGTTTCGATACGGACTGTTATGCATTGGCGTTTGGGGTTCCGGCTGCGTTGATGTTTTTTGCGCTCAGTAAGTGTTCTAAAAAGAAGAATTATTTGTGCGCAGTGAATTACGTTGGTGGCCACTGTTGCCTCCACTCAGATATTTCCCAAGCTGGATATATTGTCTGTTATCATCAAAAACACATCCTAATCCATTTAATAAGACTGATCAGAGCCCCGCCTCTTGTGCCGTCAAGGGCTCATTGTCAGGGTGTTACCGTACCGCGCCCTGTCATCATGTGGATCTGTTTCCACAACATGGAGCAGATGAATACGTTCTCTGTGTGTTTGTGTCCGGTTCACCTCATAGACAAAAGTGGGTCGGGTCACATCAGGGCGTCTCGGGAACTTTGCCCATACGTCTCCCCTCCCCCGCTGACTGTGCTCTTTTTCGTTTTCTTCTAGTTGTGTTCGTATGTGGCAGCGGTATGTACAAGAAATATCCGCCGCAGGGGAACATACTGGGCTCCGTCTTCAAGTGCATCGGAGTAAGTGCTGGTGGAGGGCGCGGAGTAAAGTCTATAGATAAATCACAACTCCGGGGATTCAGATCCAGCATTGTGGCTGGGGATACACCTGATACTGGTTGGCCGCACAGCTCCAATTTTGGTCGCCTAACGTAAACATTGCAATGTTTCATTATGAGATAGCATCTACTAATTGTCTATGTGGTTGCCGGGAGCTTCATAACATGGGTTCCCACGATCAGGCAAGCCTTCCATCACCAAGCACAGTGCCCAGTGCCAGACGGACGGGTGTAAAGCCACCACCACTGGACTCTGGGGCAGAGCAGATGTGATGGTTCACACTTCTCTATGATGAATGAGTCTGGGTTTGGTGATGCCAGGAGAACATTACCTGCCTGACCACATTATGCCAGCTGTTATGTATGGTGGGGGAGGATTGTACCATGGGGGTCGGCCTCAGTAAATGGAAATCTTAAGCCTTCCGCACCAAGACGTTGGCGACATTAGATGCTTTCATCATTGTAACATATAAGTTTAGATAATGTGGCGCCCCTGGGGGTGGCGCTATAGTATGACTGCCGTGTAACCTTTTGGTGTTGGTTTATTTCAGTTTGCCATCAAGAACCGCTGGAACCATCGCTCCAAAGAGCATCCTAAGAGGGAGCACTGGTTGGACTGGGCCTCTGAGAAGTATCCGGTGAGTACGCGCTGTCCGTTGTTGCCACTCATCGATCACTGATCAGAAAAGATAGTGGACAGGGTAGGAGACTGTACAATGGGGCAGGGTGAACGGGGCTGCACAGCGGTGAATGAGGATTACAGTCCAACAATGATGACAAGTTATTGTTGGCGTCTCTGGTTGAGTGACCGCCGCCCTGCGACCTAATTATAAGCAATAATGGATTTAGCCAAGTCCATTCATCACTGTCACTTCAGTCATAGGAATGAAATGTTTGCTTGGCTCACACTGGGCATCTGCAAGAGGGAACTCTGGATTATATTAAAGGGGAACTCTATATAGAAGGAGGCAGATCGAAAAGACAAGACTTCCCAGAATGCTGATCACCAAGTTCTGTGCAGACACCGAAACAGCAAGGGGTGTTAGAAGCCATCAGCTGTGAATCCAGTACTAGACTAGGAGGCTGAGTAATGGAGGAGGACTTTCCAGTATATATGGGGGATAATATATAAATGTCTCTTTCGGTCACAGTTGCCATTTCTGCTTAGTATTTTTATCTTATAGACGTTGATTTTATTTTTTACAGAAAAAACTGATCACAGAAGTGAAGATGGTGACGAAGGTGCTGTTCCTGTACATCCCGCTGCCCATGTTCTGGGCGCTCTTTGATCAGCAGGTCGGTTCCTGATGACTTTCTCATACGCTCAGTACCATAATCCAATGTACCTGTTCACACTATACTCCCTGACACTAGAGGGCGCTCCAGCTGATGATGTGACAATTTGTAGAGGAAACAATCAGCATTAGATTCTTGTTCGGCATCTGGTAACATGATCTGTGATCGCTTTCTCTTGTGTCACGTTTCAGGGATCCCGGTGGACCCTACAAGCTACCAGAATGGACACAGATTTTGTAAGTGATTGTCGTCCCGGCTTCGGGGGAATAAGGATCGACCTTATATCATTGCTGAAGTGTCAAATCCATTAACTGATAAATGATGGATATGGGGGGGGGGCAGTATCTGTAGGGTCGTATTTTTAACTATAAACAATAAGATCATTTATCGTTAACCTGAAATCAAGCACCACATTACACAGAGCGATAGGCGTTAGTTACAATCGTTACTATGATCAGTTACTGATTGTTACTATGATCAGTTACTGTGATCAGTTACTATGATCAGTTTTTGTGATCAGTTACTGTGATCGTTACTGTGATCGTTACTGTGATCAGTTACTATGATCAGTTACTATGATCAGTTACTGTGATCGTTACTATGATCAGTTACTGTGATCAGTTACTGTGATCTTTACTGTGATCAGTTACTATGATCGTTACTATGATCAGTTACTATGATCAGTTACTGTGATCAGTTACTGTGATTGTTACTATGATCAGTTAATGTGATCGTTACTATGTTCAGTTACTATGATCAGTTTCTGTGATCAGTTACTGTGACTGTTACTATGATCAGTTACTGTGATCGTTACTATGATCAGTTACTATGATCAGTTACTGTGATCAGTTACTATGATCAGTTACTGTGATCTTTACTGTGATCAGTTACTGTGATCGTTACTATGATCGTTACTATGATCAGTTACTATGATCAGTTACTGTGATCGTTACTATGATCAGTTACTGTGATCTTTACTGTGATCAGTTACTGTGATCTTTACTGTGATCAGTTACTGTTATCGTTACTATGATCAGTTAATGTGATCGTTACTATGATCAGTTACTATGATCAGTTTCTGTGATCAGTTACTGTGATCGTTACTGTGATCAGTTACTATGATCGTTACTATGATCAGTTACTGTGATCGTTACTATGATCAGTTACTATGATTAGTTACTGTGATCAGTTACTATGATCAGTTACTGTGATCGTTACTGTGATCAGTTACTGTGATCGTTACTATGATCAGTTACTGTGATCGTTACTATGATCAGTTACTGTGATCAGTTACTGTGATCAGTTACTGTGATCGTTACTATGATCAGTTACTATGATCAGTTACTGTGATCAGTTACTGTGATCGTTACTGTGATCAGTTACTATGATCAGTTACTATCATCAGTTACTGTGATCGTTACTATGATCGTTACTATGATCAGTTACTGTGATCGTTACTATGATCAGTTACTGTGATCAGTTACTATGATCAGTTACTGTGATCAGTTACTGTGATCTTTACTGTGATCGTTACTGTGATCAGTTACTATGATCAGTTACTGTGATTGTTACTGTGATCAGTTACTGTGATCGTTACTATGATCAGTTACTATGATCAGTTACTGTGATCAGTTACTGTGATCGTTACTGTGATCAGTTACTATGATCAGTTTCTGTGATCAGTTACTGTGATCGTTACTGTGATCAGTTACTATGATCGTTACTATGATCAGTTACTATGATCAGTTACTGTGATCGTTACTGTGATCAGTTACTATGATCAGTTACTGTGATCGTTACTATGATCAGTTACTATGATCAGTTACTGTGATCGTTACTATGATCGTTACTATGATCAGTTACTGTGATCATTACTATGATCAGTTACTGTGATCAGTTACTATGATCAGTTACTGTGATCAGTTACTGTGATCTTTACTGTGATCGTTAATATGATCAGTTACTATGATCAGTTACTGTGATCGTTAATATGATCAGTTACTATGATCAGTTACTGTGATCGTTACTGTGATCAGTTACTATGATCAGTTACTTACTATGATCAGTTACTGTGATCGTTAATATGATCAGTTACTATGATCAGTTACTGTGATCGTTACTGTGATCAGTTACTATGATCAGTTACTTACTATGATCAGTTAATATGATCAGTTACTGTGATCCCAGCAAATGAAGAAACAATGTGGAATTACAGCGATCGATTTGTGAACAATTAACAATAATTTTGGTGTCGGCACCAGACGGACGATGAACGATTTCTCGTTGGTCGGTTGATTGTTGCCGGCATGACACAAAACGGTTATCTTTTAAATTTGCAGGATATAACGATAATTTGCACGATAATAGTTCAGTCCTAGTAAACCCTTGGGGTTCTTGTCCCGCTTGGCTTCATCAGTCCCTCTCAGGGTATGATGGGAGTTGTAGTCTCTCACCGGTCAATGAGTATTTGTACAGTCTATGGTCTATAGGACTGAGCTGCATCCAGATACCCGGCTCTTCTTCTGTGAAATTCAAATCTTCTGTAGAAAAATTTAGCACAATATGAACGAGGGCGAAATTCTCAGAGAACAAAATCTTCCTGTAAGATTTGAGATGTAGATGGCGGCTGAGGGTGATCTATGTGTCTTCATTTCTTTTCAGAAAGGGTTTGTGGCTCAGCCCGACCAGATACAGGTAAGACCTATGTATATAGATCTGTACATGTGATCAGCTAGACTGTAATACAGATATAATGCACCCACCAGTATACAGGATAACATGCCATGTCCAGTCCCTCTGCTCCCATCTCAGCTAATACACTTATCCCTATAGACTCGTCAAGTGAAATAATTTGACAAATACATTCATATAGAAAACTTGTCTCCTGATCCCTCCCAATGCTGATAGCTCATTGTCTAGGTTAGCGACCACCACTCTGCCCTAAAAGCAGTGGTCTGGCTGGTATATGTATCTCTATAGACTATGGGGAAGATTTAGCAAAGTTGCGCACCTGGCGTACGGCAGGTAGAAGGTGCGGGTTCTTGCCTTCTCCCTGGTATACACCAGCTGTAACCCCTGCTCACCTGAAGAGTGGGCCCCTGCATGACCTCCTCCCCCGACTAATAGATTGTTGTGCAATGCCTGCGCACGGTGCAGGGATGCCCTTGTTTTATATATATATATATGTATGTATGTATATGTATATATATATATATATATATATATATATATCCAAGAATTTTGCGGCACATTCGTATAGTGAAAAAAGTTGTGGTATTTATTGGTACATCAAAAAACAAGTGCACTTGCTTTTTGATGTACCAATAAATACCACAACTTTTTTCACTATACGGATGTGCCGCAAAATTAAAATTCTTGGATTTATTTAGTTGGAGATTTAATCCAATCTCCGTTGCTTGGCACTCCAGCACTGAAACTGGGAGTGCGCTCTATTGTGGACATTATATATATATATCTATCTGTCTGACCCCTGCTTTTAGAGCAGAGTGGTTGTCCGTAACCCAGACAACGAGCTGTAAACAATAGAAGGGAAAGAGTGGCCTGTCAGGAGAAGGAGACAGGTTTGCCATAAGTATAACGTTAGATCAGTAGAGGAAACACAGGTAATGACAGTAAGGAGTCTGCCCCGCTGCCCCCTGCAGCATGTCACCTGATCTATGGGGAGGAGGTTTCTAGGATGATATCTCCCGGATTATTTCCCTCCTCAGATTCTGAACCCGCTGCTCATCCTGATCCTGATCCCGGTCTTTGACCTCGGCATTTACCCGCTGTTAAGACTCTGCAAGATCAACCTAAAGTGAGTGATAAGCGGTGAATAACCTGACCCTGCGGGGTGATGATACCATAGAGAAATAACTACTCTCATCATCCTCAGGGCTGTCCCCAAGATGGCGATCGGTATGATCCTGGCAGCCCTGGCCTTCGTAGTCGCGACTATTGTGGAAATCAAGATTGTCGTAAGTTACTGAGCTTCATTATCAAACAATTTCACGTGTGATACAGCCTGCTGAGCTGTGTATCTAAATCTAGTCCTCTCATGTGTGGTTCTGGCTGCTGGGGGTGGTTTATCTAATCCTATCATGTTATGCTGGTGGCTAAGTGCTGTATCTAATCCTCTAATGTGTCATTCTGGCTCCTGGGGGTGGTGTATCTAATCCTATTATGTTATGCTGGTGGCAGAGTGGTGTATCTAACCCTCTCATGTATGATCCTGGCTGTTGGGGGTTTATATAATCCTGTTATGTTGTACTGGTGGCTGACGGGGTGTATCTAACCCTCTCATGTGTGATCCTGGCTGCTGCTGGGGGTGGTGTATCTAATCCTATCATGTTATGCTGGTGGCAGAGTGGTGTATCTAACCCTCTCATGTATGATCCTTACTGTTGGGGGTGTATCTAATCCTATTATGTTGTACCGGTGGCTGACAGGAGACGTATCCGGCCACCCCAAAACCCGGACAAAGTTTTCTGAAGGTCCTGAACTTCGCAGATGGACCAGTTACCATCAATGGTCCCGGAAACATCGCAATACAACCTGCGCTGAACCCTGCAGACCTCCAGGTAAGTAAGGATGATACAGCTGTACATATATACTTATATACAGGAGATACCCAGGTTATAGCAGCTGTACATATATAATTATATACAGGAGATCCCCAGGTTATAGCAGCTGTACATATATAATTATATACAGGAGATCCCCAGGTTATAGCAGCTGTACATATATATTATATACAGGAGATCCCCAGGTTATACCAGCTGTACATATATAATTATATACAGGAGATCCCCAGGTTATACCAACTGTACATATATATTATATACAGGAGATCCCCAGGTTATACCAGCTGTCCATATATATTATATACAGGAGATCCCCAGGTTATACCAGCTGTACATATGTAATTATATACAGTATATACCCAGGTTATACCAGCTGCACATATATAATTATATACAGTATATACCCAGGTTATACCAGCTGTACATATATAATTATATACAGTATATGCCCAGGTTATACCAGCTGTACCTATATAATTATATACAGTATATGCCCAGGTTATACCAGCTGCACATATATAATTATATACAGTATATACCCAGGTTATACCAGCTGTACATATATAATTATATCCAGGAGATCCCCAGGTTATACCAGCTGTACATATATAATTATATACAGGAGATCCCCAGGTTATACCAGCTGTACATATATAATTATATGCAGTATATACCCAGGTTATACCAGCTGTACATATATAATTATATACAGGAGATACCCAGGTTATACCAGCCATACATATATAATTATATACAGGAGATCCCCAGGTTATACCAGCTGTACATATATAATTATATACAGGAGATCCCCAGGTTATACCAGCTGTACATATATAATTATATACAGGAGATACCCAGGTTACACCAGCTGTACATATATAATAATATACAGGAGATCCCCAGGTTATACCAGCTGTACATATATAATTATATACAGGAGATACCCAGGTTATACCAGCTGTACATATATAATAATATACAGGAGATCCCCAGGTTATACCAGCTGTAAATATATAATTATATACAGGAGATACCCAGGTTACACCAGCTGTACATATATAATAATATACAGGAGATCCCCAGGTTATACCAGCTGTACATATATAATTATATGCAGTGTATACCCAGGTTATACCAGCTGTACATATATAATTATATACAGGAGATACCCAGGTTATACCAGCTGTACATATATAATTATATACAGGAGATACCCAGGTTACACCAGCTGTACATATATAATAATATACAGGAGATCCCCAGGTTATACCAGCTGTACATATATAATTATATACAGGAGATACCCAGGTTATACCAGCTGTACATATATAATAATATACAGGAGATCCCCAGGTTATACCAGCTGTAAATATATAATTATATACAGGAGATTCCCAGGTTATAGCAGCTGTACATATATAATTTTATACAGGAGATCCCCAGGTTATAGCAGCTGTACATATATAATTATATACAGGAGATCCCCAGGTTATAGCAGCTGTACATATATAATTATATACAGGAGATCCCCAGGTTATAGCAGCTGTACATATATAATTATATACAGGAGATCCTCAGGTTATACCAGCTGTACATATATAATTATATACAGGAGATACCCAGGTTACACCAGCTGTACATATATAATTATATACAGGAGATCCCCAGGTTATAGCAGCTGTACATATATAATTATATACAGGAGATACCCAGGTTATAGCAGCAATGTAATGTTACATTTCTCTTTGCAGGAACCACAATACCTGACACTGAATATCACGGGTGCAGACACAATGGCTCTTACATGGAACGGAGGAAGCTGCAATGTTCATGTTATAGAAAAGACTGTTCATTCTGTCGTTGTAAATAATTCAGGATGTATAGATGTAAGTGGGAAAGTATGTACAGAAAATATACAAGGATGATACAGAGGAGGTAACGGGGGATATGGAGGAGATACAGGGGTGATATGGAGGAGATACAGGGGTGATATGGAGGAGATACAGGGGCGATATGGAGGAGATACAGGGGTGATATGGAGGAGATACAGGGGTGATATGGAGGAGATACGGGGTGATATGGAGGAGATACAGGGGTGATATGGAGGAGATACAGGGGTGATATGGAGGAGATACAGGGGTGATATGGAGGAGATACAGGGGCGATGTGGAGGTAATACAGGGTGATATGGAGGAGATACAGGGAGGGGTGATATGGAGGACATACAGGGGTGATATGGAGGAGATACAGGGGTGATATGGAGGAGATACAGGGGTGATATGGAGGACATACAGGGGTGATATGGAGTCGATACAGGGGTGATATGGAGGAGATATAGCGGTGATATGGAGGAGATACAGGGGTGATATGGAGGAGATATAGCGGTGATATGGAGGAGATACAGGGGTGATATGGAGGAGATATAGCGGTGATATGGAGGAGATACAGGGGTGATATGGAGGAGATACAGGGGTGATATGGAGGAGATACAGGGGCGATATGGAGGAGATACAGGGGTGATATGGAGGAGATACAGGGGTGATATGGAGGAGATACAGGGGTGATATGGAGGAGATACAGGGGTGATATGGAGGTAATACAGGGTGATATGGAGGAGATACGGGGGTGATATGGAGGAGATACAGGGGTGATATGGAAGAGATACAGGGGTGATATGGAAGAGATACAGGGGTGATATGGAGGAGATACAGGGGTGATATGGAGGAGATACAGGGGTGATATAGAAGAGATACAGGGGTGATATGGAGGAGATACAGGGGTGATATGGAGGACATACAGGGGTGATATGGAGGAGATACAGGGGTGATATGGAGGAGATACGGGGGTGATATGGAGGAGATACAGGGGTGATATGGAAGAGATACAGGGGTGATATGGAGTCGATACAGGGGTGATATGGAGGAGATGCAGGGGTGATATGGAGGAGATACAGGGGTGATATGGAGGAGATACAGATCATATATAAATGATATAGAGATGACATGGGGATGACATGGAGATGATATATAGATGATACAGAGATGATATATAGATGATATAGAGGTGACATGGAGATGATATATAGATGATATAGAGATGACATGGGGATGATATATAGATGATATAGAGATGATATATAGATGATATAGAGATGACATGGAGATGATATATAGATGATACAGAGATAACATGGAGATGATATATAGATGATATAGAGGTGACATGGAGAGGATATATAGATGATATAGAGGTGACATGGAGATGATATATAGATGATATAGAGGTGACATGGAGAGGATATATAAATGATATAGAGATGACATGGGGATGATATATAGATGATATAGAGATGACATGGGGATGGTATATAGATGATATAGAGATAACATGGAGATGATATATAAATGACATGGAGATGATATATAGATGATACAGAGATAACATGGAGATGATATATAGATGATATAGAGGTGACATGGAGAGGATATATAGATGATATAGAGGTGACATGGAGATGATATATAGATGATATAGAGGTGACATGGAGAGGATATATAGATGATATAGAGGTGACATGGAGATGATATATAAATGATATAGAGATGACATGGGGATGATATATAGATGATATAGAGGTGACATGGAGATGATATATAGATGATACAGAGATAACATGGAGATGGTATATAGATGATATAGAGATAACATGGAGATGATATATAAATGACATGGAGATGATATTGAGATGACACATGGGGGGTTTTGAGATGATAAGGAGATAGTTATATAAAGGTGAATGATATGAAGGGGATACAGAGATGATACAGAGGTGAAATTGAGATTTTGAGGAGATGATACAAAGATGACATGGAGATGATAGAGAGATTATACTCTATATTATAGAGGTGACGCAGAGATATAACAGGGAGGTGATACAGACATTATACAGAGATATAACAGGGAGGTGATACAGACATTATACAGAGATATAATAAGGAGGTGATACAGACATTATACAGAGATATAATAAGGGGGTGATACAGACATTATACAGAGATATAACAGGGAGGTGATACAGACATTATACAGAGATATAATAAGGGGGTGATACAGACATTATACAGAGATATAACAGGGAGGTGATACAGACATTATACAGAGATATAATAAGGAGGTGATACAGACATTATACAGAGATATAATAAGGAGGTGATACAGACATCATACAGAGATATAATAAGGGGGTGATACAGACATTATACAGAGATATAACAGGGAGGTGATACAGACATTATACAGAGATATAACAGGGAGGTGATACAGACATTATACAGAGATATAATAAGGAGGTGATACAGACATTATACAGAGATATAATAAGGGGGTGATACAGACATTATACAGAGATATAATAAGGGGGTGATACAGACATTATACAGAGATATAACAGGGAGGTGATACAGACATTATACAGAGATATAATAAGGGGGTGATACAGACATTATACAGAGATATAATAAGGAGGTGATACAGACATCATACAGAGATATAATAAGGGGGTGATACAGACATTATACAGAGATATAATAAGGGGGTGATACAGACATCATACAGAGATATAATAAGGGGGTGATACAGACATTATACAGAGATATAACAGGGAGGTGATACAGACATTATACAGAGATATAATAAGGGGGTGATACAGACATCATACAGAGATATAATAAGGGGGTGATACAGACATCATACAGAGATATAATAAGGGGGTGATACAGACATTATACAGAGATATAATAAGGGGGTGATACAGACATCATACAGAGATATAATAAGGGGGTGATACAGACATTATACAGAGATATAATAAGGGGGTGATACAGACATCATACAGAGATATAATAAGGGGGTGATACAGACATCATACAGAGATATAATAAGGGGGTGATACAGACATTATACAGAGATATAATAAGGGGGTGATACAGACATCATACAGAGATATAATAAGGGGGTGATACAGACATTATACAGAGATATAACAGGGAGGTGATACAGACATTATACAGAGATATAATAAGGAGGTGATACAGACATTTTACAGAGATATAACAGGGAGGTGATACAGACATTATACAGAGATATAACAGGGAGGTGATACAGACATTATACAGAGATATAACAGGGAGGTGATACAGACATTATACAGAGATATAATAAGGGGGTGATACAGACATTATACAGAGATATAATAAGGAGGTGATACAGACATTATACAGAGATATAACAGGGAGGTGATACAGACATTATACAGAGATATAATAAGGAGGTGATACAGACATTTTACAGAGATATAACAGGGAGGTGATACAGACATTATACAGAGATATAACAGGGGGGTGATACAGACATTATACAGAGATATAACAGGGAGGTGATACAGACATTATACAGAGATATAACAGGGAGGTGATACAGACATTATACAGAGATATAATAAGGAGGTGATACAGACATTATACAGAGATATAATAAGGAGGTGATACAGACATTATACAGAGATATAACAGGGAGGTGATACAGACATTATACAGAGATATAATAAGGGGGTGATACAGACATTATACAGAGATATAATAAGGGGGTGATACAGACATTATACAGAGATATAATAAGGGGGTGATACAGACATTATACAGAGATATAACAGGGAGGTGATACAGACATTATACAGAGATATAATAAGGAGGTGATACAGACATTATACAGAGATATAATAAGGGGGTGATACAGACATTATACAGAGATATAACAGGGAGGTGATACAGACATTATACAGAGATATAATAAGGAGGTGATACAGACATTATACAGAGATATAACAGGGAGGTGATACAGACATTATACAGAGATATAATAAGGGGGTGATACAGACATTATACAGAGATATAATAAGGGGGTGATACAGACATTATACAGAGATATAACAGGGAGGTGATACAGACATTATACAGAGATATAATAAGGAGGTGATACAGACATTATACAGAGATATAACAGGGAGGTGATACAGACATTATACAGAGATATAATAAGGGGGTGATACAGACATTATACAGAGATATAATAAGGGGGTGATACAGACATTATACAGAGATATAATAAGGGGGTGATACAGACATTATACAGAGATATAACAGGGAGGTGATACAGACATTATACAGAGATATAATAAGGGGGTGATACAGACATTATACAGAGATATAACAGGGAGGTGATACAGACATTATACAGAGATATAATAAGGAGGTGATACAGACATTATACAGAGATATAACAGGGAGGTGATACAGACATTATACAGAGATATAATAAGGGGGTGATACAGACATTATACAGAGATATAATAAGGAGGTGATACAGACATTATACAGAGATATAATAAGGGGGTGATACAGACATTATACAGAGATATAATAAGGAGGTGATACAGACATTATACAGAGATATAACAGGGAGGTGATACAGACATTATACAGAGATATAATAAGGAGGTGATACAGACATTATACAGAGATATAATAAGGGGGTGATACAGACATTATACAGAGATATAATAAGGAGGTGATACAGACATTATACAGAGATATAACAGGGAGGTGATACAGACATTATACAGAGATATAATAAGGAGGTGATACAGACATTATACAGAGATATAACAGGGAGGTGATACAGACATTACAGGTGATACAGAGATGATTATATAGAGATGATATAGAGATTATACAGAAGTGATTATATAGTGGTGATACTGAGATGACAGAGGTGACACGAAAATATAATATGGAGGTGATACAGACATTATACAGAGATGATACTGAGGTGATACAGAGATTATTATATAGAGATGATATAGAGGTGATACAGAGGTGATTATATAGAGATGATATAGAGGTGATACAGAGATTATACAGAGATTATTATATAGAGATGATATAGAGGTGATACAGAGGTGATTATATAGCGGTGATACTGAGATGATACATAGATAATTATATAGAGATTATACAGAGATAGTACTGAGGCGATAAGAAGGTGACGCAGAGATAATTATATAGAGGCAAGGGGGTATTTACATGTTTCGTGCAGAGTCCGTAAATAGAGGAGATACATAGACGATATAGAGATGATATAGGGGTCATATAGAGACAATATAGAGATGATATAGGGGTCATATAGAGACAATATAGAGATGCTATAGGGCTCATATAGAGACAATATAGAGATGATATAGGGGTCATATAGAGACAATATAGAGATGATATAGGGGTCATATAGAGACAATATAGAGATGCTATAGGGCTCATATAGAGACAATATAGAGATGATATAGGGGTCATATAGAGACAATATAGAGATGATGATCCTCGTTAGTATAGTGGTAAGTATCCCCACCTGTGACACAGGGTACAACTGTATGGAGTGTGTATGTTCTCCCCATGCCTGGTGGGTTTTCCTCCGGTTCCTCGGATTCCTACCACCTTCCGAAAACAGACAGATGGATTATAAATGGGAAAAGGGACTGATATGAGCTATGACAAGCCATGTACAGCGCTACGGAATAAGCTTGCCCTATATAAATAAAGGAATTATTCATATGATATGGAGATATTATAGCAATTATTATCCAGAGATTATACAGTGATTATTATCCAGAGATGACATAGTGGTTATTATCCAGAGATTATACAGTGATTATTATACTATCAGGACAGGGAGGTAGGGATGAGACACAACAGTGAGCCCTAAGCCTGAATCCGCACACTGTCCCTACCTACTTGCCTCAAGCGGCCCTAGGCAGCCGCGGACAGCCACAAAGGTGGTCCCTGCTCTGGTATAAGTGTAACACAGAGATGATATAGTGATTATTATAGAGATGATATAGTTATTAATATACAGGGATATAGTAATTAGAGTATACAGTGATCATTATACAGAGTTACGTTTTGTGTATACAGACGATACAGATTTATAGGGGACGGGGGTGTCTGTGCCAAATACAGTAGATTACTCCCTGATGTTTTCTTTTCTAGGTTGTGGATCCGAATAAAAAACCAGAGAAAGGCTTAGCAGCCATCAGGTATGTTGAGTCTGTGTGAGGTTTCATCTCTCATCATCCATGTGGAGTGGGAATTCACCACCACTCACCGCGCACAGCACTCTGGTTCTCGCTCCCCTGACACAGCATGCACAAGTTTATAGACTGTCCAGGGACGGTCACCATATTACATGACGTGCCTGGACAGATGGTAAGAGCTGAGATTTTTGGAAGATGTCACAGGTTCCCTTTATGAGTGCTGCCATCTCACAGTATACACCATAGCTGTCTGATAGATGTGGGAGCTACAGTGCAGCTGTACGAGAGAGGCCGCAGGCAGAGTGTTACGTCATCTGTGGATGTGACATCACGTGGGATTGTAATTCCAGGGGGCGCTGTGGAGCTTTTTCCGTTGTTGGACACTTGAGATAATGGAATTGATTCCTCTTGCAGGTTCATCAATATGCTCGATGTGGAAGTCACAAATATTACGGTTACAAAAGAAGAATTTATCACCACTATTCCGGGAAATGTGTCGCGCTACGAGACCCTGAAGCGAGGACAGTAAGTGCCCTAATGGGTTCATCCCAATGGCAGGAAAGATCTGGGACCACAACACCATAACCTAGGGGAGGCGTCCTGATCCTTCACCATGCAATTATAGATGGGAAACCACAATAGGATGGCAGAAAGCTGGAGACTGTGGGTGACAAGACCTTACCCCTGTTCCTGGCAGGGTCCCTGTGGCAGCACTTAATATATCAGGTGACCATGGTGGCCCCTAAGCTCCCGCTTACTGGGTTTATATCATTAGGGTAAGAATGCTGCAAAATCCACAGAACTTTATGCTAACAAACGGATTACCTAGCGGATCACCACCCACGTGTCCTTCCTAGTCTCTCTGTATGCCAGCGGTGGGTGCAGTATTACCTGCTGGGGATCTCAGCGGCAAACATGAGATAAACCCAAAAAATCTGACATGGTTGATTAGTCTATACATACATATACATCTATAGAGTCTGGTAGCCCATAAACACACTGGGAAAGCACATAGGATTGGTGAAAACTAGAGATGAGCACCCAATCCACAAGGTCTCCTATAGCTGCATTCATCTTGTCCTTACTGTAAGTATGCTCATCCCTAGTGAAAACTAAGAAGTCCATCGGCTGCTTCACCAGAGTCTCACTTTCTGGCTTTTGTATTTTAAGCACATGCAGTAGAGAACCTGCAGTAAGTGAGAGTCTCCTGCTGTGATCCTGACTTTCCTATGATTGGACCTTACACCATGTACTGTACTTACCTAAAGCAATAGGGCCCCTTTATCTATCTGAACATACAATGTGGCCCCCCATATTATGTGCAGCCCCTCAGTCATCTCCTCTCTTTAGGCACAACCTAGCGGCCAAGATCGGTGTAACGTCATACACCATTGATGTGGGAATGCTAAACTTCGGAGCAGCCTACACCGCGGTGCTGAGATCGGTAAGTGAACCTTCTCTGTAAGTAAAAGTTCGGAGATGCCAACTGTTTGGGATCCGGCAACGTTCCATTCACTTCACTGACAATCACACATAAGAGACACAACACTACATTAAGATATTCATTTAGTATATGAGGAGACCCCCCCCTCCCCTGTCACATCACAGCTATGGTTATTACGCTGCTGTATTATACTTCGTTTTTTTTTGCTTCCAGCGAAACAATGCTGCCGAAACCATTGAAGCTGTCGTGGTCAATGATGTTGTTCCGAACAGTTTCCACGTGGCGTGGCAGATCCCGCAGTATTTCCTGATCAGCGCTGGGGAAGTCATGTTTTCCATCACAGGATTGGAGTTCTCGTATTCCCAGGTAAAACACCATGAGGGCTCATGGCTACCAGGAAAGAGACCGTAGTCAGTGCGAGACTGGGGCACATTGGGTGGGAATGAGTGAGGGGCCCCATGTGATCAGACAGAACAGTGCAAAGAAAACTCTGATGCTTCACTGCACAAGGAAAGAGCAGAACCGCAACACCAAGGGATGTAATAGCGGCTCCGGAGGGGGCGCTTGTGGCCGGACCCCCTGATCATTGTGTCAGAAGATGGGCCCTGATCCTGATCTATATCGTCACCATTGTTACTGATCCAATGTCTTTTAGATGAATAACCTTTGCTTCTCCCTCAGGCTCCGGCCAGCATGAAGTCCGTCCTCCAGGCCGGGTGGCTGCTGACTGTCGCTTTTGGAAATGTGATTGTGCTGATTGTGGCTCAGGCGGGATCCCTGGAACAGGTATACAGTTATAACCCGGCAGAGATCCGGTACCTTCACCATAGCTCTTAACCCCAAAATATTCACTGGCAACACCAGCAGAACTGTAGCAGCTCCCCCCTTGGGAAATATTCAGCAGTCCCCCATTTCCCCGTTGGCCACGAGCCAGTGAGTCCTGATTTCTGTACGTCAATGACCGTGTTTCTCTTCAGCATGTATGACCCTGTGCTTCTCACCCCACAGTGGGCGGAGTTCGTCCTCTTCGCTGCTCTTCTGGTCGCCGTCAGCATCATCTTCTCCATTATGGGCTATTTCTACGTTCCGGTGGATCCCAATCTCTTAAATGAAGAGGATGAGAAAGAAGATGCGGACCAGGATAAGAAGAAGATGATCCCAGATTTCTTTGAAATGAGTCCAGACGCCATTGTCGAGGATAAGAAGACGAAGATCTAGAGTGGCTGGAGGTGGAATAAGCTTGTGGGACGGCCATATATATAAGTGTTATGGGCCAATCAGTGAGAAAGCTTTGGGCATCAGTCTGTGCCGCCGCCATAGTCCACCCTGATTTCATAACTGCTTATATATTTACTGTCTCCTTCCTACATGGAAATTCTTTTACTGTTCCTTACAATGAACTTGAACTGACGTGTGCCCGGGACGTCTCCGGCACTTTATAAGCACAACCGGTGAATCCGGGCGATTGTACAGTCTCATGTCCTTAGCTATAATCAGGAGCTCAGCGCCACCCAGTCTCTGGGATAAATGTGTGAGGTAACGTCCCAGGTGTCCCAGAGCGATCCGAGGCTGCGGTCGGGTCTTGAGCGCCACTGTCATAAATCATGTACATTATGGTAAATACCGCGATACGTTATATTGTTTATAAATAAATACAGAATGTTTGAAGAGTTCACGACTGTGCAAAGTTATAAGATCCGGACATGGTAAATAGGGGATACGGTATCGGTCACACTTGTGGGGGGTGATGCCACAGACCGGGGTGACTATGAGGTTTTGTACCAACAATAGTGACAATAGGGCAGAGTTACTACTACTGTTTAAGAGCCAGAACACATACATCCAGAGAGCTGGAGACGTCCCGGATGAGAAAACAGATGCTAGATCAGTTGCATCAAGTGACCCATAGTCTGAAATAGTTTCCCTCTTCTCAAAAGTTGTCCTCTGGCTGCACCGAATCTACTAACACTGCCTCTAATGTTATTTGATATAGTATCACCATAAAGACGTAACCAGATGCCAGATCATTAGACATATGTGAAAATATGTTTCTTTCAAATCAACTGGTGTCAAAAAATTCTAGAGATTTGTAAATTACTTCTATGTCTATGAAAAAAATCTTCAGTCTTCCAGTACTAATCAGCTGCTGTATGTCCTGCAGGAAGTGGTGTATTCTCTCCAGTCTGACACAGTGCTCTCTGCTGCCACCTCTGTCCATGTCAGGAACTGTCCAGAGCAGGAGAGGTTTTTTTAAAGATATTTTATTAAAGGTTTTTTGTTAAAACTGTACAAGCATTAATTCGATACATTAAGAATGGTGTACATCTAATCGAGACAAATGACATGGAGATTGTAACATAAGAAGACACGTGATGACATAGTAAAAGGAAAAGAACATGTCACATCACACAATATTTTCGTACAGAGAAAACAGTGCTGTACAGGGGGGGGTAAAATAACTAGATGGAAATCCGTAGTAGAAAGGATAAATAACAAACAGAAGAGGTAATGGAAAGGAATACAGAACAGATCGGTATATGTTAGTAATGCATTTCGTGAATATCAGTGTAATATTTTAATATATATTGAGGCAATCAGATAGATAAAGTCGGGAAATAAAGATTTAGAGATCAGTATGATTAAGGTAACTTTGGGAGTATAGATTCTCGGTACGAAGTCCAAGGCGACCAAATATTCAAGAATTTGTATCGGGTATTGGAGAGGTTTTTTTTTACGGGGATTTGCTTCTGCTCTTTCTAGTTCCTGACATGGACAGAGGTGGCAGCAGAGAGCACTGTGTCAGACTGGAGATAATACACCACTTCCTGCAGGACATACAGAAGCTGATAAGTACTGAAAGGCTGGAAATTTTTAAACAGAAGCAAATTACAAATCTATATAACTTTCTGACACCAGTTGATTTAAAAGAACAATTCTATCACTATCATTGGAGTACCACTTTAAACTAGGCAGGCTAAAAATGTCAGATTCAATGGGGTTTTCCAAGCTAAAGAAGTTAAATGTTACATCATATCCTAGATAGGGGTTACGTGTCAGATCATGGGGGTTACAACCACTGAGACAAGAATTGCCCGAATTGTTGCTGTATATATTCACCTGGAACCCCCGTAATCTGACACTTATCCACCTTCATGTGGATATGGGATTATTGCTTCACCCCAGAAAATCCCTTTAAAGGAGAAGTCCGGCCATATGAAGCATCCAACAAGTGGCAAGGGCAGGTGAGAGGATAACAAGCAGTCCTTATATACCTCTTCCTGTGCCCACGTTGCACCGCGGGATCGCCTCCGGAACTCCCGCCAGACGTCACGACTCGGGGGAAATGCCTGTCTCAGCTGATGGACAGCCCTGTCAGCCAATCAGTGATTGGAGCGGCGTCCTGCCTCAGTCACTGACTGGCTGAGTGGGCTGTCCATCAACCGGGTCATGACGTCGGCTCTGGTGGAGCCTGGTGAGGGTCCTAGAGCGGCGATCCATAGCTGCAGAGGAACAGGAAGAGGTGAGTCGGTGAGGTTTGTTATTAGATTAGTCACATTAAAAAGAGTCTGAAACAAACGACCTGTAAGACATGTGAACCAGTTATATGGGGCTAACTGTGATGGATTCACTCTACTGCCCCAGCGCTCTCTTATTAGAGACCAGGTTCTCTTCAAACTATTTAAAAGCGTGAGAAAACAATAAGTGGAGTGACCATCCAGCCTGAATGGCACCCAGTGTTCACGTCCACTAGATGGCCCCCTAGTTCCTGCACACACAACCGTTTGCAGCACTGCCACAAAGCATCACATGCCCCACTTTCAGTAAGTAGGGGAAAACATTTAAGCAACCATCCCGAGGAATAAGTAGAATCTTGGCAGCCGCCGAGCATCATGGGAGTTTAGCTGAAATAACAGCAAGGTGTCATGTTTGCAATGAAGCATTTCCCCATCCATTATAGTTACATGACCTGTTTAGCGCTGTCCGTGCCGGATCGGGCGCACTTAATATGCAGCTTCTTGTTTGGAGCAGTTAGGATTTACATTTGGTTGCTAGGAGATGTAATTAGAATATCGGCCTCATAAATCTGCCGGCGACTCGTCATCCTGGAACAACAATATTTTAATAAATCAAACTGGCCGCACGGAAAGGTCGTATTTAATTCCTGGAGGCTGCACACAAAGGAGCCAACCCTAAGACGTTAATTAGAGCCATGGTTCTCCGCGCAGAGAGAAGACATTTGGGAGAAATTGCCGCCTGTCCGATCCCGGAGATGGAATAAACAACCGCGCAAAATCCATTATTTATTACTGATTCCAGAGTTCAGCTCTGAGGATGCGATGTTCCGAATGCCATACATCATCCCCTGGTCTCCGCTATGCAAATGAAGCCGCCCATCATGCAAAGTCCTGTAACTTTCTGATAGACTTTATGTTTTAGTTCCTCACTGTTCCCCACATCTCTGCTGGATGATAGTGAACAGAACGTTACTCTGCCCGCTGCCCCCTGTGCCCACTGGATGTGTACCTTGTGTCTTGTGCCCATTGCCTGTGTACCTGGTGCCATACCCTGTGCTCACTGCCTATGTACTTTGTGCCATGCCTAGTGCCCTGAGACCACTGGCTGTATACCTTGTACCATGCTCTGTTCTCTCCGCCTATGTACTTTGTGCCATGCCTAGTGCCCTGAGACCACTGGCTGTATACCTTGTACCATGCTCTGTTCTCTCCGCCTATGTACTTTGTGCCATGCCTAGTGCCCTGAGACCACTGGCTGTATACCTTGTACCATGCTCTGTGCTCTCCGCCTATGTACTTTGTGCCATGCCTAGTGCTCTGAGACCACTGGCTGTATACCTTGTACCATGCTCTGTGCTCTCCGCCTATGTACTTTGTGCCATGCCTAGTGCCCTGAGACCACTGGCTGTATACCTTGTACCATGCCCTGTGCTCTCCACATATGTACTTTGTGCCATAGTTTGGGCCCTGAGCCCACTGGCTGTATACCTTGTGATCTGCACTGTGCCCATTTGTTATACTTACGTGCTGTTCCGTCTGCCCGCTGGCTGTGTACCAGCATTGGGTAATGGCCTCTGAGTAAACAGAAGTGATAGATTTCACGCAGGACATGGTGCATAAAACAGCACATTCCGTACATTACACCCTGATTGTTTCCCTTCCATAACATCACAAAACAAAAGAAGGGAACCATGCAACGTGGCAGGTAACCACCCAGAAACAATGGGGACTAACATGGCACATAACCTCCCGGAGAAGCAATGGGGAATAACATGGCACATAACCTCCCGGAGAAGCAATGGGGACTAACATGGCACATAACCTCCCGGAGAAGCAATGGGTCCTAACATGGCACATAACCCCCCGGAGAAGCAATGGGGACTAACATGGCACATAACCCCGCGGAGAAGCAATGGGTCCTAACATGGCACATAACCTCCCGGAGAAGCAATGGGGACTAACATGGCACATAACCCCCCGGAGAAGCAATGGGGACTAACATGGCACATAACCCCCCGGAGAAGCAATGGGGACTAACATGGCACATAACCCCCCGGAGAAGCAATGGGGACTAACATGGCACATAACCCCTCGGAGAAGCAATGGGTCCTAACATGGCAGGTAACCACCCGGAGAAGCAATGGGGACTAACATGGCACATAACCCCCCGGAGAAGAAATGGGGAATAATATGGCACATAACCTCCTGGGGACACAATAAGGCCTAACATGGCACGTAACCACTCGGGGGTTCAAAGAGGCCGATCATGGCACATAACCGTCAGGGGACACAATAGGGCCAATCATGGCACCTAACTGCCCGGAGACACAATGGGGCATAACATGGCATGTAACCTCCTGGGGACACAATGGGGCCTAACATGGCATTTACCCACAAGGGGCACAATGGGACATAACATGGCACCTAACTAACCGGGAACACAATGGGACATAACATGGCACCTAACTAACCGGGAACACAATGGGACATAACATGGCACCTAACTAACCGGGAACACAATGGGACATAACATGGCACCTAACTGCCCGGAGACACAATGGGGCATAACATGGCATGTAACCTCCTGGGGACACAATGGGGCCTAACATGGCATTTACCCACAAGGGGCACAATGGGACATAACATGGCACCTAACTAACCGGGAACACAATGGGACATAACATGGCACCTAACTATCTATTAAGCCTCCAAGCTGTCCATAATGCAATCCAACTCTGACATTCTCCGTGTAGGGGTGTCATCAGGAAGACTTGTCATCATCAGAGAAAGCGGAAGGCCGGCCATGATGGAGCGGAACCAGATATTAGAAGACATGGCGCCTGATTCACATCATGCTGTAGGGTGTGGTCACATGTGGCGTATACGCTGTACATGGAGTTTACCGCCCATGAAATGTGGAAATCTCCTCCTCAGGCTGCGGAAATAATTGGAACAATGAGTGGAAATTCCCCTGCGGTGCGGAGGACAAGTCTACAGGAGACTTCAGATCTCAGATACATTGAGGTTATTTAGCAACGTTTTCTGCCATAAAGTCAGCCGTGATCTGTCCGTGCGTCTGCAGGCTCTCCATGTGTTTATGTGTCCCTGGATCTCTGCTGCGGATTCAGCATTTATAGAGCGCTATCACTAATAGTCCTGGATGGGAAGGATGAGGGAGCGGTGTTTACAGCTGCTGCCTGGTGCTGAACAATGCCACAGGCAGAGGAGCAGACAGAATGGCTACAGCAAGTGCTGAAACCTCACTGATTATGTTATTGTCTGCTGAAAAATGAGATGTTCTGCAGCAGCTCTGGGTGCAAGGAGCTGGTGCTGTGGGAGGGGAGTATACAGGGTGGAAGGGTTGAGAGACAGCATTGCATTTTGGAGATTGTAGTACTGAGCAACTGCTTGACCATGACCGTGAAGTATAAGGGATTGACTCTCTAGGATGTGAAGCATCAGACTCCCCTAATGTGAGGACAATCCTGCCCCCTCCTATCCGACATCTCTATGGTACAGGGAGACAGCCCCCTGAGCTGCTGATCTATGGTCTGACACATTGCAGAGTAGCACATATGAATTACCAGCTGACGCTTCCTGCCTCACTGCTGATCCTCTCTGATCAGGTTGTACGTTGCATCCTTGTCCCATCAGGACTGGTGTGTGTGTGTGTGGAGGGGGTGTTTGACGGACAATTTACGCGGTTTACAGATGGAATTAGCAGCTTTTCTATGAGTTTTGCGCTGTCGGTGTGAGCGATGTAATCCCAGGAATTTCCCGTAATCCCTGTGACCTCTGACCCGGCTCAGCTGATCGACTCTAATTCTCCTTACACCTACAGCATTCCTCGGTAAGGAGAACTATCGGGGAATGGCGGCCGGGCTGCACCGCACCACACAAAGTCACAAAACAAACCACACAAACCTGCACTAAGTTTCTAAGAGTGCGAGAAGATTCTAGAAAGTATATAAAGAACAATGCTGCAACTTTCTAAGGGCCTTATAACACCGGACGATTATCGTGCAAATTATCGAATTTAAACAATAATCGTTTTGAATGGAGGCAGCGATCAAATGACCAATGAGAAATGGTTCATCAATAATCGTTCGCTGTAATTCCACATCCTATCCGGCCGATTATTGTTCCATGTAATAAACATAACGATCAGCTGATGATCGTTGTCATCGGCTGATCGCTGATATAGGTTTGGACCTATAATTGTCGGCCACCGTCCGCGCATCACTACGTGTAATAGCGGTGCACGGCCGGCAGCTGACGATTAGCAAAGTAAATACATTGCCTATCCATGATCCAGGGCTCCTCCTGCGCTCTGATTCTCCCTGGGTCCCGCGCGCTCCAGCTTCACAGCGTCTGTCTTAGCTGACAGGCCGCTCAGCCAATCAAAGGCCGGAACCATCGCGACCAGTGATTGGCCGAGCGGCCTGTCAGTTAAGACAGGGTGCTCTGAAGCTGCAGCGCATGGGACACGGGGAGAAGCGGACCGCAAGAGGAGCCCTGGACCATGGATAGGTAATGTATGCCAGTTTAGCAAAGGCTGCAAGGGCATCGGTAACAATGTCCATGCAGCCCTTGTTAAACGATTATCAGGCTGTGTAATAGGCCCAGTAAGCGAGTGCCGATCAAGCAGACGGGCGATCTTTTACAGTTAATATCGGGCCCCCATTGACCCATCTCATACTACCCTTATTCTTTAGGATGGTCTCTGAAGCTTTAAAAACAAGATAAACAATGTAACCTCCCCTCCCTGATCCCTCACCGCTCTGACAGCTCTCAGTCTGCGCTTCCTCTGAGGAGATGCTGCACAATGTAACCTCCCCTCCCCTGATCCCTCACCGCTCTCACAGCTCTCAGTCTGCGCTTCCTCTGAGGAGATGCCGCACAATGTCACCTCCCCTCCCTGATCCCTCACCGCTGTGACAGCTCTCAGTCTGCGCTTCCTCTGAGGAGATGCCGCACAATGTCACCTCCCCTCCCCTGATCCCTCACTGCTGTGACAGCTCTCAGTCTGCGCTTCCTCTGAGGAGATGCTGCACAATGTCACCTCCCCTCCCTGATCCCTCACTGCTCTGACAGCTCTCAGTCTGCGCTTCCTCTGAGGAGATGCCGCACAATGTAACCTCCCCTCCCCTGATTCCTCACCGCTGAGACAGCATTCAGTCTGCGCCTTCTTTGAGGACATGTCGCACAATGTCACCTCCCCTCCCTGATCCCTCACCGCTCTGACAGCTCTCAGTCTGCGCTTCCTCTGAGGAGATGCCGCACAATGTAACCTCCCCTCCCTGATCCCTCACCGCTGTGACAGCTCTCAGTCTGCGCTTCCTCTGAGGAGATGCCGCACAATGTAACCTCCCCTCCCTGATCCCTCACCGCTCTGACAGCTCTCAGTCTGCGCTTCCTCTGAGGAGATGCCGCACAATGTAACCTCCCCTCCCTGATCCCTCACCGCTCTGACAGCTCTCAGTCTGCGCTTCCTCTGAGGAGATGCCGCACAATGTCACCTCCCCTCCCTGATCCCTCACCGCTGTGACAGCTCTCAGTCTGTGCTCCCGCAGGTTGGGGTACGCAGTGGCAAGGAATCAGGGGGAGGTGAGGACACTTTTTCCCCATCTATTATATAAAATGTTGTACTCTCTGAGAACTCCTGTACGGCCGCTCACAGCTGGAGGACGGCAACAGTTAATCCAGTAAACCCTCCAAGAAGGAGCTCCAGATCTTATTCACTGACAGCAAGCAGCTGCACAAGATCCTCCAATGACTGCAGCCACATACACGAACCCTCCTACAGCTGGTCAGGCGGTCCAGCGATGGTGATGGGGAGCCACTGGTGTGGGTGATGGGGGGGGTCACTTCTATAGGGGTCTCCTGATCCTCCCCTGGATAACGCAGCTTATTACAGTGCATGTATATTGGGGGAGGGGAGGGGGGGGGGGACTGCGACAAGTTTTAGTCTTCCAGCCGGGATCCCCAGGGGCCGAGCACGAGCACATTATAATGGCGCAGGAATAATAGGCGGCAGCGCTGGCTGCCCGGCATCCCGCTGTCCTCACAGGCACTAAGGATCCGTCATCCAGACACAAATTGGGTTTTCTATTAACCCACCGCCATCTCCTCACCGGCCCTCCATGAATCAGCTAATAAATAAGATTACCGCACAATGAGGTCAGGTCGGTGCAGCGCTACACTGTAACAAATCTCCAGCCGAGGTGAAGGAGGGATCATAACAAACTGAGCTCTCCTGGGATCTGGGGTGAACTGTGCTGGGGGTGTGTGTGTGTTAGTGATACAGCGCCCCCTCCAGTGCAGGATATAAGCAGTACTGCACCTTACCATCTGTACAGGGTAATACAGCGCCCCCCTCCAGTGCAGGATATAAGCAGTACTGCCCCTTACTATCTGTACAGGGTAATACAGCGCCCCCTCCAGTGCAGGATATAAGGGGTACTGCACCTTACCATCTGTACAGGGTAATACAGCGCCCCTTACGGTGCAGGATACAGGGGGTACTGCACCTTACCATCTGTACAGGGTAATACAGCGCCCCTTACGGTGCAGGATACAGGGGGTACTGCATCCTACCATCTGTACAGTGTGATGCAGCGCCCCCTTCAGTCCATCCATTATCAATCTGTGAGGTTACTACGCTGCCGCCCATTGTTTGCTGTGATATCACAGTACAGTTATTAGTGTTATTATTAGTGTTGTGTAATCACTGTGATTATATCTGTGTTGTGATTTGCGGGTGATGTTTTATATGCAGAGACAGTAATGGTGTCACTGAGCAATTATCCTGTCCTGCACTAAAAAACACTTTATAATCAAGTAATTATCAGCTGCTGTATGTCCTGCAGGAAGTGGTGTATTCTCTCCAGTCTGGCACAGTGCTCTCTGCTGCCACCTCTGTCCATGTCAGGAACTGTCCAGAGCAGCAAAGGTTTTCAGGACAGCTCCTACCAAACTGTATAACTCTCTGACACCAGCTGATTTGACATTTTTTTCCACCAGTGTACCCTCCCCTCTCCGGTGTACCCTTCCCTCTCCGGTGTATCCTCCCCTCTCCGGTGTATCCTCCCCTCTCCGGTGTACCTTCCTCTCTCCGGTGTATCCTCCCCTCTACGGTGTACCTTCCTCTCTCCGGTGTATCTTCCCCTCTACGGTGTACCCTCCTCTCTCCGGTGTATCCTCCCCTCTACGGTGTACCCTCCTCTCTCCGGTGTATCTTCCCCTCTACGGTGTATCCTCCCCTCTCCGATGTATTCTCCTCTCTCCGATGTATCCTCCTCTCTCCAATGTATCCTCCTCTCTCCGATGTATCCTCCTCTCTCCGGTGTATCCTCCCCTCTACGATGTATCCTCCTCCCTCTGGTGTATCTCCCCTCTTCGATGTATGTTTCTATCTCCGGTGTACCCTACCGTCTCTGTTTTACCCTCCTCTCTCCGGTGTATCCTCCTCTCTCCGGTGTACCCTCCCCTCTCCGATGTATCCTCCTCCCTTCAGTGTACCCTCCTCTCTCCGGTGTATCCTCCTCTCTCCGGTGTACCCTCCCCTCTCCGATGTATCCTCCTCCCTTCAGTGTACCCTCCTCTCTCCGGTGTATCCTCCCCTCTCCGATGTATCCACCTCCCTCCGGTGTACCCTCCTCTCTCCGGTGTGTCCTCCTTTTTCCGATGTATCCTCCCCTCTCCAGTGTACCCTCCTCTCTTCGGTGTATCCTCCCCTCTCCAGTGTACCCTCCTCCTTTCTCCAGGGTATCTTCCTCTCTCCGATGTATCCTCCTCCCTCCAATGTACCCTCCCCTCTCCGGTGTATCCTCCTCCCTCCAATGTACCCTCTTCTCTCCAGTGTATCCTCCCCTCTCCAGTGTACCCTCCTCTCTCTGGTGTATCCTCCCCTCTCCGATGTATCCTCCTCTCTCCGGTGTACCCTCCTCGCTCTGGTGGACCCTCCTCTCTCAGGTGTATCCTCCCCTCTCCGGTGTACCCTCCCCTCTCCGATGTATCCTCCTCCCTTCAGTGTACCCTCCTCTCTCCGGTGTATCCTCCTCTCTCTGGTGTACCCTCCCCTCTCCGATGTATCCTCCTCCCTTCAGTGTACCCTCCTCTCTCCGGTGTATCCTCCCCTCTCCGATGTATCCACCTCCCTCCGGTGTACCCTCCTCTCTCCGGTGTGTCCTCCTTTTTCCGATGTATCCTCCCCTCTCCAGTGTACCCTCCTCTCTTCGGTGTATCCTCCCCTCTCCAGTGTACCCTCCTCCTTTCTCCAGGGTATCTTCCTCTCTCCGATGTATCCTCCTCCCTCCAATGTACCCTCCCCTCTCCGGTGTATCCTCCTCCCTCCAGTGTATCCTCCCCTCTCCAGTGTACCCTCCTCTCTCTGGTGTATCCTCCCCTCTCCGATGTATCCTCCTCTCTCCGGTGTACCCTCCTCGCTCTGGTGGACCCTCCTCTCTCAGGTGTATCCTCCCCTCTCCGGTGTATCCTCCTCTCTCAAGTGTACCCTCCCCTCTCCGGAGTATCCTCCCCTCTCCGGAGTATCCTCCCCTCTCCGGTGTATCCTCCCCTCTCCGGTGTATCCTCCCCTCTCCGGTGTATCCTCCCCTCTCCGGTGTACCCTCCCCTCTCCGGTGTATCCTCCTCTCTCCAGTGTATCCTCCTCTCTCCAGTGTATCCTCCTCCCTCCTGTGTATCCTCCTCCCTCTGGTGTACTCTCCTGTCTCCAGTGTATCCTCCTCCCTCCGGTTTATCCTCCCCTCTCCGGTGTACCCTCCTCCCTCCAGTGTACCCTCCTCTCCGGTGTATCCTCCTCTCTCCAGTGTATCCTCCTCCCTCCTGTGTATCCTCCTCCCTCCTGTGTATCCTCCTCCCTTTGGTGTACTCTCCTCTCTCCAGTGTATCCTCCTCCCTCTGGTTTATCCTCCACTCTCCAGTGTACCCTCCTCCCTCCAGAGTACTCTCCGGTGTGTATCCTCTTCCCTCTGGTGTACTCTCTTCTCTCCGGTGTGTATCCTTCTCCCTCTGGTGTACTCTCCTCCTCCCTCCGATGTATCCTCCCCCCTCTGGTGTACTCTCCTCCCTCCGGTTTATCCTCCACTCTCCAGTGTACCCTCCTCCCTCCAGAGTACTCTCCGGTGTGTATCCTCTTCCCTCTGGTGTACTCTCTCCTCTCCGATGTGTATCCTCCTCCCTCTGGTGTACTCTCTCCTCTCCGGTGTGTATCCTCCTCCCTCTGGTGTACTCTCCTCCTCCCTCCGATGTATCCTCCTCCCTCTGGTGTACTCTCCTCACTCCGGTGCATCCTCCTCCCCTTTCCGGAGTATCTGGGCCGCGCTCCTGGCAGCGTGGTGGCGGCTCCATCTGTGTTAGTGTTTTGCATGAATATGAAGAGACAATTTTGTTTTTGAGATGTGATTTATGTTGGAGAATATAAGTTTCTGTCCTGTAACAATCCGCGCTCCATCAATCACGGCGGCCGTGGCGGGCCTTCAGCTTGTCTCTGCGCCAATTGATTTAAAGAAGATTTATTGTCTCAAAAACATATCAGACCTGGCGAAAAAGAACTGCGGCGTCAGCCGGTGCCGAGACCCGGAATGTTCTGCCCAGTCACGTACAGGGCCAGAGCCGGCTACGTCTTATAGGGCGGTATTAGTGACTTCTATGTGTTCACTATATGACACGGTTGTGTACTATAGTACACACTCTGTACTATATGACAGTATTACAGAGAATGTATGTACTATTATATAATGTGATCACTATATGACACAGTTACTCTGTACTTTATGGCGGTATTATAGAGAATGTATGTACTATTATATAATGTGATCACTATATGACACAGTTTCTGAGTACTATACGGCTGTATTATAGAGAATGTATGTACTATTATACAATGTGATCACTATATGACAGTTACTGAGCACTAAATGGAAGTATTATAGAGAATGCATGTACTATTATATATTGTGATCACTATATGACACAGTTACTGAGTACTATATGGCGGTAGTATAGAGAATGTATGTACTATTATTTAATGTGATTACTATATGAGGCTAGGTTCACACAACGTTTAACAGCGTCTGTTGCATAGCAATGGACGCGGTTAAACAGCCGGCCGTCGGGCTGCACTCAGCCCGTTCCTGTTGCCGATACCTCTGTATCGGCTGCAGGCACGTTCTTTTTTCACAATTGATTTGCGGGCAGCGGCGCGTGTGCCCGCAAATTAATTAGCCATTCACTCCAATGCAATGTGCGGCCGCACAGCGGGCGGCAGTGCATTGACTTCAATGCAATGCCGCCCCTGCAGTAAAGAACGGACGCTGAGGCAATTGCAATCAGCGTCCGTTGTTTCCTTAAAAAGAACATTGTGTGAACATAGCCTGACAGAGTTACTGAGTACTATATGGCGGTATTATAAGACAGAACAGGTCTTCTGAACAGCCAAACCATCTTTACAAGCAAGGATTGCTAAAGTTGCAGCAGTAAAAATCTATTATTCCTATTATTATGTGATCACTATATGGCAGTATTGTAGAGAATGTATGTACTGATATAATGTGATCAAAATATGACGCTGTTATTGGGTAATGTATGGTAGTATTATATAATAAATGTATGTACTGTTATATATGATGTGTGATCACTATGTGACACTGTTGTTGGGTAATATATGGCGGTATTATATACTGAATGTATGTACTGTCATATGATATTATGTGATCACTACATGATGCTGCAATTGGGTAATATATGGTGGTATTATATACCAAATGGATGTACTGTAATATATGATAGTATGTGACGCTGTTATTGGATAATACATGGTGGTATAATATACTGAGTATATGTACTGTTATATATGACATTATGTGACACTGTTATTGGGTAATATATGGCTGTTATATACACTGAATGTATGTACTGTTACATATGATATTATGTGGTCACTACATGCTGTTATTGGGTAATGTATGGCGGTATTATATACTGAATGTATGTGCTGTTATATATGATGTGTGATCACTATGTGAGAATTGTTGGGTAATATATGGCGGTATTATATACTAAGTGTATGTACTGTTATATATAATATTATGTGACGCTGTTATGGGGTAATATATGGCGGTATTATATACTGAGTGTATGTACTGTTATATATGATATTATGTGACGCTGCTATTGGGGATTATATGGCGGTATAATATACTGTTATATATGATATTATGTGACGCTGTTATTGGGTAATATATGGTGGTATTATATACTGATGTATGTACTGTTATATATGATATTATGTGATGCAGCTATTGGGTAATATATAGTGGTATTATATACTGAGTGTATGTCCTGTTATATATGATATTATGTGATGCAGCTATTGGGTAATATATAGCGGTATTATATACGGAGTGTATGTGCTGTTATATATGATATTATGTGACGCTGTTATGGAGTAATATATGGCGGTATTATACAGAGATAGTGCGGCACAGTTTACAGCCCTGTCACGTTGCAGGATCTATCAGTGATTGTACCTGCAGCATTTAGTCTGATTAAACCCAATTACTGAACACATTTGGTTAACTGCTCGTGACTAAGGGGCCATTACTTCTCCACACCGGGCGGGGGGCGCACCAGCTGTACGTCACATGACTTCCATCGTGTCTGATTAGATCTTGTGTCAGGACAGGGAACAATAAGGTAAAAAAGAGTATAAAGTATAGCGGAGGGTTGTATACAATGTATATTCAGTGCAAGAAAATACATGCAAAGGGGGCGGGGCTGGCTGCAGAGGGGGGAGGAGTTTGGAAGGGTTGGCCAATCCATGCACTTTGAGGATAGTCCTGGGGGCGGGGTTTTATAGGATTTTGTTGCCAACTGTATTTCAGTTCTCTAACGCCAAAAAGGGATCCTTAAAAAACTCCGGTAACGGAAACACAAAGGTCCAAACTATCCGACCAATCACAGCTCAGCTTTCATTTTACCACAGGTGTGGCAAAACTAAAATTCCCATCATGCCCTGAAAGTAGTGCTGCAAAACTTCGAAAAACCTCAAAAAACTACTACTCTCATAATGCTGCCAAATCTGCAATGTGGCAAAAGTTTTACATACTTTTAGAACTACAACTCCTATCATGCTCTGATAAAACTTGCAGAATGATGGGAGTTATAATTGTGCAACAGCATAAAAAACTACAGGTTGGGAAACACTGCATTCAGACATTGTCCTGGCAGTGGGGGGCAGCAGAGAGATGCGGGGACAAACCTACAGGAGTGTGAATGCAGCTCTGGATGTGAATAGAGAAGATAAGGGTCAGGATCAGTGTAAGGTAAAGCCCTGTATATAGATGGGATTCCCCATCAGTGAGTGGCAGCCGTGTGTATACACAGTGAGGAGATCGCTCAGATCAGGGGAGCCCTATGATGTCACCGCCGAGCTCTGCTCTCAGTTCCCTGTGGCGGTGCAGGATCGGGTGATCAGTATGGCGGGTGTGCACAATGCTGTGGACTTCTAGCACAGAGACCCTACCACCATTACTGTTATTTATGGGGGTGGATGGGAATTTCCTGCATCATGAGGAGGAATGGAGAAGAGTCTTATAGAACCACAAGGACAGACTGACCCCTAGTGGTATAAAATGTAAGAAACACGTACAGTTAAAGGGGTATTCCACTCAAACATAACTTTTAATATGTTGCTTTCTGTGATGAGACTAACAATTCCTTCCATACTTCTTATTATCTATTCAGTCTCCTTTCCCCAGTTCTCAGCTGCTGTTTCTGCTGAAGACACAAAAACCTGCATGTAAGCTTTTTTTCTTTGTCTCCCCCTTCCCTTCTGAGATGGCTGATGCAAACAAGTAACTGGCAGGCTGTATCTGCAACATTGTAGCTTCTTTTGAGGTCAAGTTATTGATGAACTCCCTGTGATTAATTCTTCCAGCATTACAAGAAGCTACAATGTTGCAGATACAGCCTGCCAGGGACTTGTTTACATCAGCTGTCTCAGAAAGGAGGGGGAGAAAGAGAGAAAAGCTCACACACAGATTTCTGAGTTTTCAGCAGAAAGCAGCAGCTGAGAACTGGGGTAAGGAGACTGAATAGATAATTGAGTATTGTTAGTCTCACCATGGGCAGCAACATATCAAAATTATGTTTGAGTAGAATATCCCTTTAAGGGATTATCCTATTATTACAGGAAGCCCCCCATCCACTGGAGGACTGATTAGGTGGGGGGTCTGAACACTGGGACAATCACAAGATGCATTGTACCCTCCTGCCACATGTTGCCCTGCGGGGGGCCCACTCCTGCCACATTCTGACCAATAAACTGAAGAGCAGCTCTGGAGCACAAACTGCTACTACAGCAAGTAAAACACTGATCATCCCGGACACTTCAGACAACGTGAATCAGAGGCGGCAATTTCTTTCTTCTGTTTTTATTATACAAAATTATGTAAAAAAAAAAAAAAAAAAGGAAAAAAGAAAAGGAAAACATAAGGGAGATGATATAAAATAAGACGTAAAGACGGTCGCAATAAATTCGTAACAACATTAGAACACGGGGCACGGAGGGGGCGGGGCAACACCCCACATGACAGTCCATACCAGGAGACGGCTGATCTGCTGCAGCAGTAACGTCCCTGTCACCTGACGGCCCAGACAGCGCACTGCTATCTGTTATCAGCCCAGTCACAGCTAGACTTACATCTTCGGTATTAGGGTACTATTACACCAAGCAATCTAAACGACCGCTAAAGCAAACGACCCGAAATCGTTCGCCCAAGTACACGAAACGATGATCGTTATTTATGATCGTTCTTGCGGTCGTTTAGTCGTCGCTATTGCGTACGTTTCAGCTGTGAATTCTTATTCCACCGAACTATGTGCGAACGATCAAACGACAAAAATAGGTCCGGATCCTATTAAACGATCAACGATTTCTCGTTGGTCGTTTAATCGTTGCCTGCTATTACACGAAATGATTATCGTTCAAATCCGAACGATTTAACGATTTTTCGAACGATAATCGTTCCGTGTAATACCACCCTTACTCTCTGTTATCAGCCAAGACACAGCCCCCTGTAGCTCGAGTCTATGCTATCTACTACTCCCTGTTATCAGCCATTTGAGGTCGGTGACAGCTGACTGCAGGGCAGGTAAACACACTATTGCTCCCTGTTATCAGCTGCAGCTCTCTGTTATCAGCCACTTAGGGCCGGAGGCAGGACAGGTAAACACAACGATTGCTCCCTGTTATCAGCCATTTTAGACATTGACAGTAATTACAGTTTATTGTTCCCTGTTATCAGCCATTCCGGGCAGTGTCACAGACATGGGGGGTGTAGTACTGGTGGTTAACTCTTTCCTGACCTCCTGTTCAGTAAGATCTGAGCCACCAAGGTTACGACCCGCGGCTCCAGCAGACAGTCCAGCAGCTCGTCGCTGGTTATGGCGGCCGTTTCGCCATCCGATCTCACGTACTGTGTCTCTTCATTAGTCAGTGACGGTAAAACAGGAACAAGGAACTGACTGGATACGGCGTGGCCCCCGGCCTGGTCTTCAGCCTCCGTCTCCTTCCTCCTCTTGGTTCCTGGTTCATCTCGGTCACCACCACTCTCTTCCCTCTCGTTTTCCGCCATCTTGTTCTCCGTCAAAGCAGAAAGCGCCAGGTTTAGATAGCGCAGATTTGTTTCGTGGGTCGTCACCCCGTCCTGTGTAAATGACAGACAGGGAGAGAACACAAGTCACCACAGGGTTAACCATCCTCAGACTCTGCTGACACCTCATGTTATGCCGCAAGAACTGCCGAGACGGCGTTCCCGCCACTTCCTCCATCTGCAGTCAGCAGATTGTGTCCTTCAGAGGAGCGATCACAATCCTCTCCTCCTCAGCCAGCGACAATGCGGGATACGAGACTGAACCTCCGCTGACACACTGTAACAGAAAGTCTGATCATCGGGGACGTGGAGCGGCAATAACCAACACTGAGGCTCCCCTCATATCCATAGAAAACTGGTTGCTAAGGATGAGCTGTCTGAGCTGTATCCTTAGCAACCAGACTGTCAGACAGATCTAGGAGAAGCCCCGCCCCCCGCACTCACCTCTGTAGGGTTCAGCCAATCACCTGAGGTCTCCGCACCCTCCGCGGATTTAAAGGCGCACACCACCATCCTGGTTATGGCCTCCTCCACCCGAGCCTGGTGATCCGAGTCCTGCAGGTCACAAGAACGCTTCCCGTTATTATACTCACAGATCTGTACATGGCGGCGGACACTATGGAGCAAGAGAATCACCCTCAAAATGTGAGGAACCTCAATGGGAACCAACATGGCCGCCACTAAGGCTCCTGATACCTGTGAGGCCCGAGAAGGGCGAAACGCAATAATATCTGTCAGGACCTGGAATGTTCTAGAAGGTTTATAATCCCCCATACATCCCCTCCTGGGGGGGGTCTCTCCACCTTATATGTCATAGACAGATTAACCCTTCCCTCACCAATCCCTGCTCTAGGAGCCTGCGCTGAGGCCGGGCACCCGGGGTGGTGAAGGGGTTAAGGCGCCCCCTCTCCTTCTCTGAACACCGCGGGGTATAGAAAGGTCACGGAAATCTAATCCCCTTTTTATTGTCAGAGAATTAAACCGGCGAATAATGTTCTGCGAGGATGAGACTAATCGGGAAAAACTCATTAAGACAATCTCCATTATTCTTCCTTCTCCTGCACCCCGAACGTGACTGCCGCCTCGTATCCCGACGTAGCAGAGCTGAGCGTGTCAGTCAGCACAACCCATGGTCAATGCATGTTATCTGTGGTGTTACATAGGACTGCAGGTCCCATCTACTACATTATCTGTACTGAGAGATATCACTGTGTTATCTGTGCTGTTACATAGGACTGCAGGTCCCATCTACTACATTATATGTACTCAGAGATATCCCTGTGTTATCTGTGGTGTTACATAGGACTGCAGGTCCCATCTACTACATTATCTGTACTGAGAGATATCACTGTGTTATCTGTGGTGTTACATAGGACTGCAGGTCCCATCTACTACATTATCTGTACTGAGAGATATCACTGTGTTATCTGTGGTGTTACATAGGACTGCAGGTCCCATCTACTACATTATCTGTACTCATATCACTGTGTTATCTGTGGTGTTACATAGGACTGCAGGTGACATATACTACATTATCTGTACTCAGAGATATCACTGTGTTATCTGTGGTGTTACATAGGACTGCAGGTCCCATCTACTACATTATCTGTACTGAGAGATATCACTGTGTTATCTGTGCTGTTACATAGGACTGCAGGTCCCATCTACTACATTATATGTACTCAGAGATATCCCTGTGTTATCTGTGGTGTTACATAGGACTGCAGGTCCCATCTACTACATTATCTGTACTGAGAGATATCACTGTGTTATCTGTGGTGTTACATAGGACTGCAGGTCCCATCTACTACATTATCTGTACTGAGAGATATCACTGTGTTATCTGTGGTGTTACATAGGACTGCAGGTCCCATCTACTACATTATCTGTACTCATATCACTGTGTTATCTGTGGTGTTACATAGGACTGCAGGTGACATATACTACATTATCTGTACTCAGAGATATCACTGTGTTATCTGTGGTGTTACATAGGACTGCAGGTGACATATACTACATTATCTGTACTCAGAGAGATATCACTGTGTTATCTGTGGTGTTACATAGGACTGCAGGTGACATCTACTACATTATCTGTACTCAGAGAGATATTACTGTGTTATCTGTGGTGTTACATAGGACTGCAGGTGACATCTACTACATTATCTGTACTCAGAGATATCACTGTTATCTGTGGTTACATAGGACTGCAGGTGACATCTACTACATTATCTGTACTCAGAGATATCACTGTGTTATCTGTGGTGTTACATAGGACTGCAGGTCACAGCTACTACATTATCTGTACTCAGAGATATCACTGTGTTATCTGTGGTGTTACATAGAACTGCAGGTCTCGTCGGGGTGCGTACAGACATGAGGTGTATACGGGGAGTGTGTGTGGCTTTGCCATGAATCGTGGCTCATTTGCCGCAGGACCATTACGTGGAGGTCGGGAGTTGGAATTGGCTCCATTATCCGGTGTTACATTTTTAATAAGCGGACAGTGGAGACATAAAACGCGCGGCGGATGATGAACGGCACAATCTGAATTTCATTATAACACAATGGAATAAATCTAACGCCAAATTATGTCCGTGTTTTATATAGAGAGTGGACATGGAGAGTGTCCAGGGCGGTGGATGAACTAAAACTCCAATCATCCCCGGCTCCCCTGCACCTCTATATCACAAGATTGCAGCCTCTGCCCTATGTAGAATACAGCAGCCACAACTAACACATAACTTCCTGAATAACCAGCCAGTAGGGGGCGCTGCTCCGCTGCTGCAGATCTGCAATAGCTGTACATACAGTTTCCCAAAGGGGTTATCCAGCGTTAGATAAACATGGTCATTTTCTCCCAGAGACAGCACTGCTCTTGTCTCCATGGAGCTTAAAGGTGTACTCCAGCCATGCTTACTTTGGACAGAGCCCTGCCGCTGAAAGTCGGATATCACGGCACAGAATGGTGGCCCTGGAACGCAGCCGTGCCACAACCAGGGACTTCCGTCAGCATAGCTCTGTGCAAAGTAAGGCCGGAGTACCCCTTTAATTGTAAACCGCATCTGAAGTGGACACAGGAGTTGTGTTGTCTCTGGAACTGGAAGAAAGTGGCCATGTTTTTCTAACGCTGGATAACCCCTTTAAACAACGGACTCCCATATATCTGCCAGCTACTTGTGAGTGCAGCTCAGGAGGACAGGAAAAGATGTAACAGCAGAAGAGGAGGTGCAGCTCTGGAGGATAATACATGATGCAACAGAATAGTGAGTGCAGCTCTGGAGGTGACTGGCGGATAAGACATGATGTAACAGCAGAATAGTGAGTGCAGCTCTGGAGGTAAATAGAATAAAAGACATGATATACCAGCAGAATAGTGAATGCAGCTCTGGAGGTAAATAGAATAAAAGACATGATATACAAGCAGAATAGTGAATGCAGCTCTGGAGGTGACTGGGGGATAAGACATGATGTAACTGCAGAATATCGAATTAGTGAATCCCTATTTGGTGCAGAAACCTTAGTTTGCAGTTACAGAGGTCGGACGGTTCCTGGAGGTCCTGACCAGGTTTGCAGGGATTGTGTCCCCCTCCTCCATACACATCTTCTCCACAGCTTTCAGGTTTTGGGGCTGTCACTGGGGACAACATTTAGTTTCAACTCCCTCCAAAAATTTTCTATTGGGTTCAGGTGTGGAGACTGTCGGCCGCTCCAGGACCATGAAATGCTTCTTACCGAGCTGCTCCTTAGTTGTCCCGGCTGTGGGTTTCCTCCTTAGTTGTCCCGGCTGTGGGTTTCCTCCTTAGTTGTCCCGGCTGTGGGTTTCCTCCTTAGTTGTCCCGGCTGTGGGTTTCCTCCTTAGTTGTCCCGGCTGTGTGTTTCCTCCTTAGTTGTCCCGGCTGTGGGTTTCCTCCTTAGTTGTCCCGGCTGTGGGTTTCCTCCTTAGTTGTCCCGGCTGTGTGTTTCCTCCTTAGTTGTCCCGGCTCTGTGTTTCCTCCTTAGTTGTCCTGTGTGTTTCCTCCTTAGTTGTCCTGTCTGTGGGTTTCCTCCTTAGTTGTCCCGGTTGTGGGTTTCCTCCTTAGTTGTCCCGGCTGTGGGTCTCCTCCTTAGTTGTCCCGGCTGTGGGTCTCCTCCTTAGTTGTCCCGGCTGTGTGTTTCCTCCTTAGTTGTCCTGGCTGTGTGTTTCCTCCTCAGTTGTCCCGGCTGGGGGTTTCCTCCTCAGTTGTCCCGGCTGTGTGTTTCCTCCTTAGTTGTCCCGGCTGTGGGTTTCCTCCTTAGTTGTCCCGGCTGTGGGTTTCCTCCTTAGTTGTCCCGGCTGTGGGTTTCCTCCTTAGTTGTCCCGGCTGTGGGTTTCCTCCTTAGTTGTCCCGGCTGTGTGTCTCCTCCTTAGTTGTCCCGGCTGTGTGTTTCCTCCTTAGTTGTCTCGGCTGTGGGTTTCCTCCTTAGTTGTCCCGGCTGTGGGTTTCCTCCTTAGTTGTCCCGGTTGTGGGTTTCCTCCTTAGTTGTCCCGGCTGTGAGTTTCCTCCTTAGTTGTCCCGGCTGTGGGTTTCCTCCTTAGTTGTCCCGGCTGTGAGTTTCCTCCTTAGTTGTCCCGGCTGTGGGTTTCCTCCTTAGTTGTCCCGGCTGTGGGTTTCCTCCTTAGTTGTCCCGGCTGTGTGTTTCCTCCTTAGTTGTCCCGGCTGTGTGTCTCCTCCTTAGTTGTCCCGGCTGTGTGTTTCCTCCTTAGTTGTCCCGGCTGTGTGTTTCCTCCTTAGTTGTCCTGGCTCTGTGTCTCCTCCTTAGTTGTCCCGGCTGTGGGTCTCCTCCTTAGTTGTCCCAGCTGTGGGTTTCCTCCTTAGTTGTCCCGGCTGGGGGTTTCCTCCTTAGTTGTTCCGGCTGTGTGTTTCCTTATTAGTTGTCCCGGCTGTGTGTTTCCCCCTTAGTTGTCCCGGCTGTGTGTCTCCTCCTTAGTTGTCCCGGCTGTGTGTTTCCTCCTTAGTTGTCCCGGCTGTGTGTCTCCTCCTTAGTTGTCCCGGCTGTGGGTTTCCTCCTTAGTTGTCCCGGCTGGGGGTTTCCTCCTTAGTTGTCCCGGCTGGGGGTTTCCTCCTTAGTTGTCCCGGCTGTGTGTTTCCTCCTTAGTTGTCCCGGCTGTGGGTTTCCTCCTTAGTTGTCCCGGCTGTGAGTTTCCTCCTTAGTTGTCCCGGCTGTGGGTTTTCTCCTTAGTTGTCCCGGCTGTGGGTTTCCTTCATTAGTTGTCCCGGCTGTGTGTCTCCTCCTTAGTTGTCCCGGCTGGGGGTTTCCTCCTTAGTTGCCCCGGCTGTGTGTTTCCTCCTTAGTTGTCCCGGCTGTAGGTGTCCTCCTTAGTTGTCCCGGCTGTAGGTGTCCTCCTTAGTTGTCCCGGCTGGGGGTTTCCTCCTTAGTTGTCCCGGCTGGGGGTTTCCTCCTTAGTTGTCCCGGCTGTGTGTTTCCCCTTTAGTTGTCCCGGCTGGGGGTTTCCTCCTTGTCCCGGCTGAGTGTTTTGGGTCAGCTGGAAGTCACAGCCTCCTAGCATCTTCAGTGCTCTTACTGAGGGAAGGAGGTTGTTGTATCTTCTATACGGTGCAGTCACTGTTGAGACTGTATTCTTGCAGTTGTACTTATACTTCTTCCATCAAACACGGCGAGTGGAGTTGATACCAAACTGTTGTCTTTTGGTCTCATCTGATCACATGACCTTCTCAGTTTGTCATTGGGCCTGGACATATGCTGGTGTGAGCAGGGGGACCTTGTGTGTCTTGCAGGATTATTATCCATGATGGTGTAGTGTGATACTACAGTAATCTATGAGACTGCAGTCCCAGCTCTATTCAGGTCCAGGTCCTCCTGTATAGTACAGAACTCATTCCTGAACTTTCTCAGAATCCTTCTTACCCCACGAGACAAGATCTTACATGAAGCCCCAGACTAAGGAAGATTGACAGTCATCTTGTGCTTCCTCCATTCTGCAACAATTGCACCAACAGTTTTTGCCATCTCACCAAACTGCCTATTGCCCTGTAGCCCATCCCAGCCTTGTGCAGGTTTACAGTATTGTCCCTGGTGTCCTTAGACAGCTCTATGGTCTTGGCCATGGTGGAGAGGCTCAAGTGTGATGTTGAATGTACAGGTGATTATTATACAGGTGATGAGATATAACGGGTGCAGGTAATCCAGGTAATGAGGGTGGAGGAGGAGGAGCTTCTTATAGAGAAACTGACGGCTCTGTGAGAGGCAGAAGTCCTGCTGGTCAGTGATCAAATCCTTATTCCATGTAATAAAATGGTGAATAATTATTTATAAATCCTACAATGTGATTATCTGGAATGTTCTATAGATTCTGTCTCTCACAGGTGAAAGTACCGACCAGAAATATTACACCCCCCCCCTTCATTCTGTGAACCTGCAACGTATCATATACTTATTTTTCCCACTGTATGATGTAACAGCAGAACAATAAATGCAGCTCTGGAGGTGACTGGAGGATGAGATGTGATGTAATAGCGGAATAGTGAGTGCAGTTCTGGAGGAAAGGACATGATGTAACAGCAGAATAGTGAGTGCAGCTCAGGAGGATAGGACATGATGTAATAGCAGAATAGTGAGTGCAGCTCAGGAGGATAGGACATGATGTAATAGCAGAATAGTGAGTGCAGCTCTGGAGGATAGGACATGATGTAATAGCAGAATAGTGAGTGCAGCTCTGGAGGATAGGACATGATGTATCTGGAGGATAGGACATGATGTAACAGCAGAATAGTGAGTGCAGCTCTGGAGGATGAGACATGATGTAACAGCAGATTAGTGAGTGCAGCTCTGGAGGCGACTGCAGTATAATTCCAGCAGTATGGTGACATCAGCTGTGGATTACATGCCCATGTGACCTGTGACGCACAGGCGCTCCTGCTGCTGATCGGCGGCGTTATCCTGTAACAGTTACGCTTCTCTCTGTGGTTATTGCCGATGGAATGTCGTATCGGCACGTCCTGAATACTGAACACATTTCTATCCGCTGGTTATTGATCGCGGCTGGAGGGGCCGCACTGTTATATTAGAGCAGGGATGACTTTATTACTTGTGTATAAATAGTTACTGCCTCGTGCTCCTCTAACTCCAGCAGAAAATGAATTTCTCTTTACTTGTATTGATTGTGGTAAGAGGAGCGTCTCCGAGCGGCGGGGACTCCATGACAAGTCCCAGCGGGACCTTCCTCATAGACCTTACATGGGACTGCACAACGTACATGCAGCCAGGGGCAGTGTACAGTGCTCGGCATCAGTAGTGATGTCATTGTGTACTGATAATCATCAGTGATGTGATCCATAACTGCAACGCTGTCCCTGCGGCTCACCCAGGGCCGTATTACCAGCTGCTGCTGCCCCCGGCACTACACCTGCAGACCCCCTATATATACAGTACCCAGGGCCGTATTACCAGCTGCTGCCCCCGGCACTACACCTGCAGACCCCCCATATATACAGTACCCAGGGCCATATTACCAGCTGCTGCTGCCCCCGGCACTACACCTGCAGACCCCCCATATCTACAGTACCCAGGGCCGTATTACCAGCTGCTGCTGCCCCCGGCACTACACCTGCAGACCCCCCATATATACAGTACCCAGGGCCGTATTACCAGCTGCTGCTGCCCCCGGCACTACACCTGCAGACCCCCTATATATACAGTACCCAGGGCCGTATTACCAGCTGCTGCCCCCGGCACTACACCTGCAGACCCCCCATATATACAGTACCCAGGGCCATATTACCAGCTGCTGCTGCCCCCGGCACTACACCTGCAGACCCCCCATATATACAGTACCCAGGGCCGTATTACCAGCTGCTGCTGCCCCCGGCACTACACCTGCAGACCCCCTATATATACAGTACCCAGGGCCGTATTACCAGCTGCTGCCCCCGGCACTACACCTGCAGACCCCCCATATATACAGTACCCAGGGCCATATTACCAGCTGCTGCTGCCCCCGGCACTACACCTGCAGACCCCCCATATATACAGTACCCAGGGCCGTATTACCAGCTGCTGCTGCCCCCGGCACTACACCTGCAGACCCCCATATATACAGTACCAGGGCCGTATTACCAGCTGCTGCCCCCGGCACTACACCTGCAGACCCCCCATATATACAGTACCAGGGCCGTATTACCAGCTGCTGCTGCCCCCGGCACTACACCTGCAGAACCCCCATATACAGTACCCAGGGCCGTATTACCAGCTGCTGCCCCCGGCACTACACCTGCAGACCCCCCATATATACAGTACCCAGGGCCGTATTACCAGCTGCTGCTGCCCCCGGCACTACACCTGCAGACCCCCATATATACAGTACCCAGGGCCATATTACCAGCTGCTGCTGCCCCTGGCACTACACCTGCAGACCCCCCATATATACAGTACCCAGGGCCGTATTACCAGCTGCTGCCCCCGGCACTACACCTGCAGACCCCCCATATATACAGTACCCAGGGCCATATTACCAGCTGCTGCTGCCCCCGGCACTACACCTGCAGACCCCCCATATATACAGTACCCAGGGCCGTATTACCAGCTGCTGCTGCCCCCGGCACTACACCTGCAGACCCCCCATATACAGTACCCAGGGCCATATTACCAGCTGCTGCCCCCGGCACTACACCTGCAGACCCCCCATATATACAGTACCCAGGGCCGTATTACCAGCTGCTGCTGCCCCCGGCACTACACCTGCAGACCCCCCATATATACAGTACCCAGGGCCGTATTACCAGCTGCTGCTGCCCCCGACACTACACCTGCAGACGCCCCATATATACAGTACCCAGGGCCGTATTACCAGCTGCTGCTGCCCCCGGCACTACACCTGCAGACCCCCCATATATACAGTACCCAGGGCCGTATTACCAGCTGCTGCTGCCCCCGGCACTACACCTGCAGACCCCCGATATATACAGTACCCAGGGCCGTATTACCAGCTGCTGCCCCCTGCACTACACCTGCAGACCCCCCATCTTCACTCACCAATCAGCATTGTGATTTTCTAGTTTATGATCATAATATTGATATCTGATCAGTCTTAGGCCGCGTTCCCACATATACTGTACGTCACCACATGCAACAGATGTCAGACCCTCATGCCGTAACCGATAGACGTATGGCCAATAATTCTGTAAACAGCACATGACTACTGGGGAAGAAATGGGAGCCTGGTTTCGGCCACATGTATTTCTCTACATGGAGAAACATTGTCTGAATCGCGTTTTTCCATATAGAATGAATGATTACAAAACATCTGCATATTGTCTGAGAGAATTCTCACCACAGGATTGGTAGGTAATAGCTCCAAGCGTCACATTTACCACCGCCACACCAGACCTGACCTGACCATTACCGTCATACTGTGACTGGATAACACCGCCACACCAGACCTGACCAATACCGCCATACTGTGACTGGATAAGACTGCCATACCAGACCTGACCAATACCGCCATACTGTGACTGGATAAGACTGCCATACCAGACCTGACCAATACCGCCATACTGTGACTGGATAACACCGCCAGACCTGACCAATACCGCCATACTGTGACTGGATAACACCGCCACACCAGACCTGACCAATACTGCCATACTGTGACTGGATAAGACTGCCATACCAGACCTGACCAATACCGCCATACTGTGACTGGATAAGACTGCTTTACCAGACCTGACCAATACCGCCATACTGTGACTGGATAAGACTGCCATACCAGACCTGACCAATACCGCCATACTGTGACTGGATAAGACTGCCATACCAGACCTGACCAATACCGCCATACTGTGACTGGATAAGACTGCCATACCAGACCTGACCAATACCGCCATACTGTGACTGGATAACACCGCCAGACCTGACCAATACCGCCATACTGTGACTGGATAACACCGCCACACCAGACCTGACCAATACCGCCATACTGTGACTGGATAACACCGCCACACCAGACCTGACCAATACCACCATACTGTGACTGGATAACACCGCCACACCAGACCTGACCAATACCACCATACTGTGACTGGATAACACCGCCACACTGTGACTGGATAACACTGCCACACCAAACCTAACCAATACCACCATACAGTGACTGGATAACACTGCCACACTAGACCTGACCAATACCGCCATACTGAGACTGGATAAAACCCCCACACCAGACCTGACCAATACCGCCATACTGTGACTGGACAATACTGCCATACCAGACCTGACCAATACCACCATACTGTGACTGGATAACACCGCCACACCAGACCTGACCAATACCACCATACTGTGACTGGATAACACCGCCACACTGTGACTGGATAACACCGCCACACCAAACCTAACCAATACCACCATACAGTGACTGGATAACACCGCCACACCATACCAGACCTGATACCACCATACTGTGACTGGATAACATCGCCATACCAGACCTGACCAATACCACCATACTGTGACTGGATAACACTGCCATACCAGACCTGACCAATACCGCCATACTGTGACTGGATAACACTGCCATACCAGACCTGACCAATACCGCCACACTGTGACTGGATAACATCACCATACCAGACCTGACCAATACCGCCACACTGTGACTGGATAACATCACCATACCAGACCTGACCAATACCGCCACACTGTGACTGGATAACATCACCATACCAGACCTGACCAATACCGCCACACTGTGACTGGATAAGACCGCCATACCAGACCTGACCAATACTGCCATACTGTGACTAGATAGCATACCAAGACCTGACAAATACCTCCATACCCAACCCCCTGGGCGGGGCTTCACAACTGCAGCATCACTTAGCCCTGCCCACATCACCATTGTAGGCCCTGCCCCTCCGTGATGTCATGGGCATGGGCCGACCTTAAGGGGGTGGGGCTTAGACCTTTAGGTTGGCCTGGTCCAATGGGCGTCGAGGGGGCGGGGCCTATGCCCAATGACATCACGGAGGGACGGGCCTACAGTGGTGATGTGGGTGGGGGTTAAGTGAAGCCATGAAGCCCCGCCCAGGTAGCATAATTCGCAGATGATAAAAGATCACTTTTTACTGGAACAAGCACCATGAGGTATGATATAAAATAAGGTATGAAAACTGCAACATTTACCCATTACACCAGTGTAGAGAAGTCAGAATGCAAAAAGGGGGTGATAGTGTCACTTTAACTTAAATTGTGGTCAATAACTGGTTACAGGTCCCGGCAACGAGCCAGGTAGTGTTCCTTATCGTTGCTCCTATTAGTGTACCTAATCGTTGCTCCTGTTAATGTACCTGATCTTCGCTCTTGTTACTGTACTTAATCGTTGCTCCTTTTACTGTACCCAATGGATGCTCCTGTTACTGTACCTAATCGTTGCTCCTGTTACTGTACCTAATCGTTGCTCCTGTTACTGTACCTTATAATTGCTTCTGTTACTATACCTAATCGTTGCTCCTGTTAGTGTACTTAATTGTAGCCGCTGTTACTGTATGTGAAATTTGAAAAAGTAGCTGCTCACTTTTTAGTTCAAAATACTTTGTCCCCCCATTTTCCTCTCACCTGGTTGCATCTTATCATCAGGTGCATCTCATAAAGTAAGAATGTGCAAGAATTTATCACTGACCAATGTTATATATTACCAACTAACATTTTGTTTGACTTTGTCATCTAATAAGCGGTTATCAGCAAGTAGTGATGTCATCATATGTGATCAATAAGCAGTGATGTCATCATATGTGATCAATAAGCAGCGATGTCATTATATATGATCAGTAAGCAGTGATGTCATCATATATGATCAGTAACAGTGATGTCATCATATATGATCAGTAACAGTGATGTCATCATATATCATCAATAAGCAGTGATGTCATCATATATGATCCATAAGCGGTGATGTCATCATATATGATCAGTAAGCAGTGATGTCATCATATATCATCAATAATAAGTAACATCATGTATTATCAAGTAGCAGTGACCATCATAAATAATCCAGTGAGGTTATGATGTAATCAGATATTATCGGTAAGCAGTGATGTCATCCACTGTGACCTGTGAGCTTCGATGTCATCTGATTTGATCAGTGATGTCACACATGCATTGTTGGAATAATATTACAATTCATTGTTTAAGGAGTTTTTATCATAAATTCTGCTACTAGGGTGGTAATAATTGTATGGGAAGAATGATGTCATCAAAGCAAAACCTCACTGGGCCGGAGTACTCCATCACACATGGTAAATCCTACATTACAGCACATATAATCTACAGCACCTGATATAAGATCCCTATACATCCCCATTGGGTTACTACTCATAAAGGATCCCTACACATCCCTCAAAGTGTTATCAGTGATATAAGATCATTACACATTCCCCAAAGTGTTATTACTGATATAAGATCCCTACACATCCCCCATTAGGTTATTACTGATATAGGATCCCTACACATCCCCCATTGGGTTATTACTGATATAAGATCCCTACATCCCCCATTGGGTTATTACTGATATAGGATCCCTAAACATCCCCCATTGGGTTATTACTCATGTAGAATCCCTACACATCCCCCATAGTGTTGTTACTGATATAGGATCCCTACACATCCCCCATTGGGTTATTACTGATATAAGATCCCTACACATCCCCCATTGGGTTATTACTGATATAAGATCCCTACACATCCCCCATTGGGTTATTACTGATATGAGATCCCTACATCCCCCATTGGGTTATTACTGATATAGGATCCGTACACATCACCCATTAGGTTATTACTGATATAAGATCCCAACACATCCCCCATTGGGTTATTACTGATATGAGATCCCTACATCCCCCATTGGGTTATTACTCATATAGAATCCCTACACATCCCCCATAGTGTTGTTACTGATATAGGATCCCTACACATCCCCCATTGGGTTATCACTGATATAGGATCCCTACACATCCCCCGTTGGGTTATCACTGAAATAAGATCACTACACATCCCCCATTAGGTTATTACTCATATGGGATCCCTACACATCCCCCATTGGGTTATTACTGATATAAGATCCCTACACATCCCCCATTAGGTCATTACTGATATAGGATCCCTACACATCCCCCATTAGGTTATTACTGATATAAGATCCCTACACATCCCCCATTGGGTTATCACTGATATAGGATCCCTACACATCCCCCATTGGGTTATCACTGATATAGGATCCCTACACATCCCCCGTTGGGTTATCACTGAAATAAGATCCCTACACATCCCCCATTAGGTTATTACTCATATGGGATCCCTACACATCCCCCATTGGGTTATTACTGATATAAGATCCCTACACATCCCTCATAGTGTTATTACTGATATAGGATCCCTACACATCCCCCATTGGGTTATTACTGATATAAGATCCCTACACTTCCCCCATTGGGTTATTACTGATATAAGATCCCTACACATCCCTCATAGTGTTATTACTGACATAAGATCCCTACACATCCCCCATTGGGTTATTAATGATATAAGATCCCTACACATCCCCCATTAGGTTATTACTGATATAAGATCCCTACACATCCCTCATAGTGTTATTACTGATATAGGATCCCTACACATCCCCCATTAGGTTATTACTGATATAGGATCCCTACACATCCCCCATTGGGTTATTACTGATATAAGATCCCTACACATCCCCCATTAGGTTATTACTGATATAAGATCCCTACACATCCCCCATTAGGTTATTACTCATATGGGATCCCTAAACATCCCCCATTGGGTTATTACTGATGTAAGATCCCTACACATCCCCCATTAGGTTATTACTGATATAGGATCCCTACACATCCCCCATTAGGTTATTACTGATATAAGATCCCTACACTTCCCCCATTGGGTTATTACTGATATAGGATCCCTACACATCCCCCATTAGGTTATTACTGATATAGGATCCCTACACATCCCCCATTAGGTTATTACTGATATAAGATCCCTACACTTCCCCATTAGGTTATTACTGATATAAGATCCCTACACATCCCCCATTGGGTTATTACTGATATAAGATCCCTACACATCCCCCATTGGGTTATTACTGATATAAGATCCCTACACTTCCCCCATTGGGTTATTACTGATATAAGATCCCTACACATCCCCCATTGGGTTATTACTGATATAAGATCCCTACACTTCCCCCATTGGGTTATTACTGATATAAGATCCCTACACATCCCCCATTGGGTTATTACTGATATAAGATCCCTACACATCCCCCATTGGGTTATTACTGATATAAGATCCCTACACATCCCCCATTGGGTTATTACTGATATAAGATCCCTACACTTCCCCCATTGGGTTATTACTGATATAAGATCCCTACACATCCCCCATTGGGTTATTACTGATATAAGATCCCTACACTTCCCCCATTGGGTTATTACTGATATAAGATCCCTACACATCCCCCATTGGGTTATTACTGATATAAGATCCCTACACATCCCCCATTAGGTTATTACTGATATAAGATCCCTACACATCCCCCATTGGGTTATCACTGATATAGGATCCCTACACATCCCCCATTGGGTTATCACTGATATAGGATCCCTACACATCCCCCGTTGGGTTATCACTGAAATAAGATCCCTACACATCCCCCATTAGGTTATTACTCATATGGGATCCCTACACATCCCCCATTGGGTTATTACTGATATAAGATCCCTACACATCCCTCATAGTGTTATTACTGATATAGGATCCCTACACATCCCCCATTGGGTTATTACTGATATAAGATCCCTACACTTCCCCCATTGGGTTATTACTGATATAAGATCCCTACACATCCCTCATAGTGTTATTACTGACATAAGATCCCTACACATCCCCCATTGGGTTATTACTGATATAAGATCCCTACACATCCCCCATTAGGTTATTACTGATATAAGATCCCTACACATCCCTCATAGTGTTATTACTGATATAGGATCCCTACACATCCCCCATTAGGTTATTACTGATATAGGATCCCTACACATCCCCCATTGGGTTATTACTGATATAAGATCCCTACACATCCCCCATTAGGTTATTACTGATATAAGATCCCTACACATCCCCCATTAGGTTATTACTCATATGGGATCCCTAAACATCCCCCATTGGGTTATTACTGATGTAAGATCCCTACACATCCCCCATTAGGTTATTACTGATATAGGATCCCTACACATCCCCCATTAGGTTATTACTGATATAAGATCCCTACACTTCCCCCATTGGGTTATTACTGATATAGGATCCCTACACATCCCCCATTAGGTTATTACTGATATAGGATCCCTACACATCCCCCATTAGGTTATTACTGATATAAGATCCCTACACTTCCCCCATTAGGTTATTACTGATATAAGATCCCTACACATCCCCCATTGGGTTATTACTGATATAAGATCCCTACACATCCCCCATTGGGTTATTACTGATATAAGATCCCTACACTTCCCCCATTGGGTTATTACTGATATAAGATCCCTACACATCCCCCATTGGGTTATTACTGATATAAGATCCCTACACTTCCCCCATTGGGTTATTACTGATATAAGATCCCTACACATCCCCCATTGGGTTATTACTGATATAAGATCCCTACACATCCCCCATTGGGTTATTACTGATATAAGATCCCTACACATCCCCCATTAGGTTATTACTGATATAAGATCCCTACACATCCCCCATTAGGTCATTACTGATATAAGATCCCTACACATCCCCCATTGGGTTATTACTGATATAAGATCCCTACACATCCCCCATTAGGTTATTACTCATATAACTTTACCAGTTCCAGCCAGGAGTTGATGCTGACAGTGACCTCGTCCACAGATTCCACGTAATGCCACCAGCGCCGTGGGACAACCAACACCTGCAGGGGGCAGTAAGAAGCGTAATTAGACCCTGGATATAGGATCCGTGTATAACATTTGCCTAGCTGGGACTTGTAGTACTACAGACACTGCAATATCTGGACACATCCCGTCTCACTCAGCTCGGCTGTGCAGCGGTGCTGGTACTATGCAGGGGGATTAGGCAGGAGCGTTCTGCAACAATCTTCATCCCTCTTTAACCTATCACCCCCAACAGGCAGCGGAGAATGCAGAACGATTAAACGGTGCCGCTAATGACGGGAAAAGTGAAATTATACGGCTCAGCGGCCAATGGGAATTCTTCAAGCGGTAAGTATTACGCACTTGTCCTTGTGCCCGGAGCAGGTGGCACAGGCCGCTGGCACAGGTGTATGTAGGAGTGCTCCACAGGGCAATGTGCTACTGTGCCCACCGGAAAAAGAGCTGCCCGCCGCCAAATACTCGAGGAGAATCCAGCTGTCTCCAGCATAGCTGCCACCTCCGTATAAGAGGAGTCACCTGAGAACGGCTGGAGGGGGTGGCTGCAGAGAGATAAGGGTTAAACCTGGAAGTTTCCTGCTGAACTGGCGCAGATTCCCTGGGATGTAGATGGACGCCATTCGCCTCCTCTTCTGATGTGTACCCAGCTCCTTCTTTCCATCACAAACAATCCTGCCGCTTGGCGGGTGGCGAGAACACAGAGATGGCGGCAGTTTCTGACCAGCTAAAGGGCGCCATTATCCTGCAGTCACATGGACTAGAGCTCGGCGTCACGCTACACGCTGCGGACTGAGCACCCTGGCCAGGGCTCCTCCATACGGAAAGCTTCCCCCTCCTGTAAGTGGGCAGCCTGCCCCCACTCATCGCCCCTCACAACATCTCCGCTTGCTGTCAGTGAATGGGAAGAATGAGGACTAACAATCTATTCTGAGTTAATGTCAAGAGACTTGTGAAATTCCCAAAATGAGATATGAAGTTTAGTGAATGCGCAGCTGAGGATTTGTTACAATGTATCAGGCGTGGACAAACCTTACTGCAGCAGTGCACGTCTCCCCTCCTGATAGTTATAACGTATCGGTCTGGTCTCCCCTCCTGATAGTTATAACGTATCGGTCTGGTCTCCCCTCCTGATAGTTATAACGTATCGGTCTGGTCTCCCCTCCTGATAGTTATAACGTATCGGTCTGGTCTCCCCTCCTGATAGTTATAACGTATCGGTCTGGTCTCCCCTCCTGATAGTTATAACAGTATGCAACTGTAACAGATCCTCAGCTTACGGTCACATCCTGGAGATTCCATTGAATCAATCAGCTTTGTCAGAGAAACTGTTGGGCACCATGATGGAAACCCAACCGGCTCCATAGGTCTCATTACAACGAACTATGGTGACAAGAAAGAGAATCATCTGTTATTCCCAGACTGACCATCAGGTGGCGCTCCAGACATGCGGCTGTCACTGTGAGAACACAGCAGAGCTCAGCGTCTTCAGATAGCAGAACATGAAGTCATTTCCCCGCATCCTTCCAGGCATCCTGTGCTGTATACGGTCAGCACAGCCATGGGAAACGCTCTGCGCCCTCTGATCACCTCCCTCAAAACTTTATATGTTATCAGAATTATCTTGTGTAAATGTTGCTGTGGCCAGATATGGCGTCATGAACCCCGCCTGATGTCTCCGACACGATGAAGGGGTGAAGGACAAAGCCCGGAGGACCCCGGAGCCCCAAGAGGCCGGGGGAAGCTTCACTGTCACAGCCAGCTAGCTTTGGCTGAAGTTGCAGATGGCGCATGTGACCTCCTGCAACTTGTACAAACTGCTCTGTCTTTTGCCTTAGTATTCTTGGGTTATTACATTTAATTATATACATGTATATATCATCCAAGACGGATGATGTCAAGGGAATTACATTATTTAAAGGGGAAAACTGGCCAAAATTATACAGATTTGTAATTAACTTCTATTAAAAAATCTCCAGTCTTCCAGTACTTATCAGGTGCTGTATGTCCTGCATGAAGTGGTGTATTCTCTCCAGTGTGACACAGTGCTCTCTGCTGCCACCTCTGTCCATATCAGGAACTGTCCAGAGCAGCAGCAAATCCCCATAGAAAACCTCTCCTGCTCTGGACAGTTCCTGACATGGACAGAGGTGGCAGCAGAGAGCACTGTGTCAGACTGGAGAGAATACACCACTTCCTGTAGGACATACAGCAGCTGAAAAGTACTGGAAGGCTGGAGATTTTTATATAGAAGTAAATTAAACATCTACATAACTTTCTGACACCAGTGGCGCGTACAGTAATTTGGGTTAAAGTTGCATGAGGAGGTAACAGCGCTGTATAATGAGGGGTCGCCTCAGTGCCATGTATACATGTATATGTGCCGTATACCTGGCCTGGGTGTAAGGTCACCACGTGTGGACGAGCCCTCGAAAACGCAGGATACCGCCGGCGGTCGGGATTTACCACATTGACCTTACTGAAGACGCTGGACTCTTCGTACGGGATTCGGGTGGGGTAGAGGTACGGCGTGTCATCGGGGGGAAACAGGTGCCACTTCTTCCTGGAAACAAGGAGACGTCCGAATTATTACACAGAAACCACAAGATCTGATGGAGACAGAGGGAGATTCATCAATGTGTGGGTAAAAGCAGCACAGAGGATTTCAGGAGAGTAACGAGCTGCTCCAATACAGGCCCCCCACAGCAGTGCAGAGTGTTTCAGCAGAATAACATGCCTATCCTATACAGTCCCCCCCACATCCACAGACAGTATTTCAGCAAAGTGCCATGTTGATCCTGTATGGTTCCCCCAGAGAAGCACAGAGTATTTCAGGACAGTAACGTGCTGTTCCTACACAGGCCCCCCGCAGCACACAGTAATTAGGAGAGTAACAGCTGATCATGTACAGCAGCACAGAGGATTTCAACAAAGTGCCGTGTTGATCCTGTATGGTCCCCCCACAGCAGCGCAGAGTGTTTCAGCAGAGTAACAGCTGATCATGTACAGCAGTGCAGAGTGTTTCAGGGGAGTAACATGCTGATCATGTATGGGCAGCACAGAGTATTTCAGCAGAGTAACATGCTGATCATGTATGGGCAGCACAGAGTATTTCAGCAGAGTAACATGCTGATCATGTATGGGCAGAACAGAGTATTTCAGCAGAGTAACATGCTGATCATGTATGGGCAGCACAGAGTATTTCAGCAGAGTAACATGCTGATCATGTATGGGCAGCACAGAGTATTTCCGCAGAGTAACATGCTGATCATGTATGGGCAGAACAGAGTATTTCAGCAGAGTAACATGCTGATCATGTATGGGCAGCACAGAGTATTTCAGCAGAGTAACATGCTGATCATGTACAGCAGCACAGAGTATTTCAGCAGAGTAACATGCTGATCATGTATGGGCAGCACAGAGTATTTCAGCAGAGTAACATGCTGATCATGTATGGGCAGCACAGAGTATTTCAGCAGAGTAACATGCTGATCATGTACAGCAGCACAGAGTATTTCAGCAGAGTAACATGCTGATCATGTACAGCAGCACAGAGTATTTCAGCAGAGTAACATGCTGATCATGTACAGCAGCACAGAGTATTTCAGCAGAGTAACATGCTGATCATGTACAGCAGAACAGAGTATTTCAGCAGAGTAACATGCTGATCATGTATGGGCAGCACAGAGTATTTCCGCAGAGTAACATGCTGATCATGTATGGGCAGCACAGAGTATCTCCGCAGAGTAACATGCTGATCATGTACAGCAGAACAGAGTATTTCAGCAGAGTAACATGCTGATCATGTACAGCAGCACAGAGCATTTCAGCAGAGTAACATGCTGATCATGTATGGGCAGCACAGAGTATTTCAGCACAGTAACATGCTGATCATGTATGGGCAGCACAGAGTATTTCAGCAGAGTAACATGCTGATCATGTATGGGCAGCACAGAGTATTTCCGCAGAGTAACATGCTGATCATGTATGGGCAGCACAGAGTATTTCAGCAGAGTAACATGCTGATCATGTATGGGCAGCACAGAGTATTTCAGCAGAGTGGCATGCTGATCATGTATGGGCAGCACAGAGTATTTCAGCAGAGTAACATGCTGATCATGTATGGGCAGCACAGAGTATTTCCGCAGAGTAACATGCTGATCATGTATGGGCAGCACAGAGTATTTCCGCAGAGTAACATGCTGATCATGTATAGGCAGAATAGAGTATTTCAGCAGAGTAACATGCTGATCATGTACAGCAGCACAGAGTATTTCAGCAGAGTAACATGCTGATCATGTTTGGGCAGCACAGAGTATTTCAGCAGAGTAACATGCTGATCATGTATGGGCAGAACAGAGTATTTCAGCAGAGTAACATGCTGATCATGTATGGGCAGCACAGAGTATTTCCGCAGAGTAACATGCTGATCATGTATGGGCAGCACAGAGTATTTCAGCAGAGTGGCATGATCAGGGAGGCCCGGAGGCCTGGGCAGCGGTCAGTCCTCTATTCCAGCAGTCTCTCTCCTCGGATCGATGCCGCCTCCATTAGTATTCACATGTAAAGTGTTATTTGGAGCATTTCGCTGTCCGAGGATTTTTTTGCATCAATAAATGGTGTATTAAATAATCATAAAAGGCCTCAGAGTGTGGAGCGGCCTGACCCCCCCCCCCCCCCCCCCCCGAGCGAACACAGCAGAGGGGAGCGGGTCACTAATGCTCAATATCTAACCATTAGACCCCATGTCAGGGCCAAGAGCGGCACGGCTGCAGCATTAACCCCTGCACTGCCAGCACCGGCCTGGACTATACCAGAGACATTATCAAAGCAACCACTGATGTCATATAATGTGTTCCCCAAACCCCCCCCCCCCCCCAACAAGCAGCTGGTACCACAGGATAGCCGCCTTCATTCCATGAACTGTCTCCTGAGGTCTATTCAGCAGCTGAATATTCCCTGCACAGGACACAGAGCATGCCTACAACACTCTCCCTGCCCGCTTCCTGCACAGTCACAGAGCTCTTTACAGATTACAGATCACATAGAAGTCAATAGGGGACACCTTCCTACACAGCCAGCTAGACACAGGTCACAAAGCATGCCCACTACACTTTCCCCTAGGATGAGTAGTTTTCTGTATTTAGGTGTGGCCCGGGAGGTGCTGTCTCAGCAGTTCTGTGAATATGCGTCCTAGTCTGTAGAGTCGCCATCACTGGTCTCACCTGCCCTGCACTTGTAGCACCAGGTTGCAGCCATAGGTATCGATGTGACACGGGGTGTTTGCTCCTCCACTGCCCACCCACAGGGTGCTGTCCCTGCCGTCTCTGCCCGGGAACCCGAAATCAGTCCAGGAGACCTCCTGCCGGAACAAAGGACGATAGGGGAGTTATAGGATATGTATAGAAACACCCCCAATACAACAAACAGCAAGTACACCCCCAACACAACAAACAGCAAGTACACCCCCAACACAACAAACAGCAAGTACACCCCCAATACAACAAACAGCAAGTACACCCCCAATACAACAAACAGCAAGTACACCCCCAATACAACAAACAGCAAGTACACCCCCAATACAACAAACAGCAAGTACACCCCCAATACAACAAACAGCAAGTACACCCCCAATACAACAAACAGCAAGTACACCCCCAATACAACAAACAGCAAGTACACCTCCAACACAACAGCAAGTACACCCCCAATACAACACACAGCAAGTACACCCCCAACACAACACAACAGCAAGTACACCCCCAATACAACAAACAGCAAGTACACCCCCAATACAACAAACAGCAAGTACACCCCCAATACAACAAACAGCAAGTACACCCCCAATACAACAAACAGCAAGTACACCTCCAACACAACAGCAAGTACACCCCCAATACAACAAACAGCAAGTACACCCCCAATACAACACACAGCAAGTACACCCCCAATACAACAAACAGCAAGTACACCCCCAATACAACAAACAGCAAGTACACCCCCAATACAACAAACAGCAAGTACACCTCCAACACAACAGCAAGTACACCCCCAATACAACAAACAGCAAGTACACCCCCAATACAACACACAGCAAGTACACCCCCAATACAAACAGCAAGTACACCCCCAATACAACAAACAGCAAGTACACCCCCAATACAACACACAGCAAGTACACCCCCAATACAACAAACAGCAAGTACACCCCCAATACAACACACAGCAAGTACACCCCCAATACAACAAACAGCAAGTACACCCCCAATACAACAAACAGCAATTACACCCCCAATACAACAAACAGCAAGTACACCCCCAATACAACAAACAGCAAGTACACCCCCAATACAACACACAGCAAGTACACCCCCAATACAACAAACAGCAAGTACACCCCCAATACAACAAACAGCAAGTACACCCCCAATACAACAAACAGCAAGTACACCCCCAATACAACAAACAGCAAGTACACCCCCAATACAACAAACAGCAAGTACACCCCCAATACAACAAACAGCAAGTACACCCCCAATACAACAAACAGCAAGTACACCCCCAATACAACACACAGCAAGTACACCCCCAATACAACACACAGCAAGTACACCCCCAACACAACACACAGCAAGTACACCCCCAATACAACAAACAGCAAGTATACCCCCAATACAACACACAGCAAGTACACCCCCAATACAACACACAGCAAGTACCCCCCCAATACAACAAACAGCAAGTACACCCCCAATACAACAGCAAGTACACCCCCAATACAACAAACAGCAAGTACACCCCCAATACAACAAACAGCAAGTACACCCCCAATACAACACACAGCAAGTACACCCCCAATACAACAAACAGCAAGTATACCCCCAATACAACAAACAGCAAGTACACCTCCAATACAACAAACAGCAAGTACACCCCCAATACAAACAGCAATTACACCCCCAATACAACACACAGCAAGTACACCCCCAATACAACACACAGCAAGTACACCCCCCAATACAACCACAGTGTAAAAAAACAGAGACAGATAAAGGAAGTATAACCCCCCCACATCCCTGACACTGCAGGAAGAATAACTCCCCCCCTCATCCCCCGATACTGCAGGAAGTATAACCCACTCACCCCCCCCCCCCCCCCGATACTGCAGGGAGTATAACCCCCCTCATCCCCCCCCGATACTGCAGGAAGTATAACCCCCCTCATCCCCCCCGATACTGCAGGAAGTATAACCCCCCTCATCCCCCGATACTGCAGAAAGTATAACCCCCCTCATCCCCCGATACTACAGGAAGTATAACCCCCCTCATCCCCCGATACTGCAGAAAGTATAACCCCCCCTCATCCCCCGATACTGCAGGAAGTATAACCCCCCTCATCCCCCGATACTGCAGGAAGTATAACCCCCCTCATCCCCCGATACTGCAGAAAGTATAACCCCCCTCATCCCCCGATACTACAGGAAGTATAACCCCCCTCATCCCCCGATACTGCAGGAAGTATAACCCCCCTCATCCCCCGATACTGCAGAAAGTATAACCCCCCTCATCCCCCGATACTGCAGGAAGTATAACCCACTCACCCCCCCCCCCCGATACTGCAGGGAGTATAACCCCCCTCATCCCCCCCCCGATACTGCAGGAAGTATAACCCCCCTCATCCCCCCCGATACTGCAGGAAGTATAACCCCCCTCATCCCCCGATACTGCAGAAAGTATAACCCCCCTCATCCCCCGATACTACAGTAAGTATAACCCCCCTCATCCCCCCCATACTACAGGAAGTATAACCCCCCTCATCCTTCCCGATACTGCAGGAAGTATAACCCCCCTCATCCCCCCCCATACTGCAGGAAGTATAACCCCCCTCATCCCCCGATACTGCAGAAAGTATAACCCCCCTCATCCCCCGATACTACAGGAAGTATAACCCCCCTCATCCCCCCCATACTACAGGAAGTATAACCCCCCTCATCCTTCCCGATACTGCAGGAAGTATAACCCCCCTCATCCCCCCCGATACTGCAGGAAGTATAACCCCCCTCATCCCCCGATACTGCAGGAAGTATAACCCCCCTCATCCCCCGATACTGCAGGAAGTATAAAAGACCCTCCATACTAAAAGTAAGTATAACCCGCCCCATCCCCCGATACTGCAGGACATATATATGTATATGGTGTAACCTGTGGGGGTCCGGGCTTTACGTGATGTAACCTGTGGGGGTCCGGGCTGTATATGGTGTAACCTGTGGGGGTCCGGGCTTTACGTGATGTAACCTGTGGGGCTCTGTGGGGGTCCGGGCTGTATATGATGTAACCTGTGGGGGTCCGGGCTGTATATGATGTAACCTGTGGGGGTCCGGGCTGTATATGATGTAACCTGTGGGGGTCCGGGCTGTATATGATGTAACCTGTGGGGGTCCGGGCTGCATGTGATGTAACCTGTGGGGGTCCGGGCTGTATGTGATGTAACCTGTGGGGGTCCGGGCTGCATGTGATGTAACCTGTGGGGGTCCGGGCTGTATGTGATGTAACCTGTGGGGGTCCGGGCTGTATATGATGTAACCTGTGGGGGTCCGGGCTGTATATGATGTAACCTGTGGGGGTCCGGGCTGTATATGATGTAACCTGTGGGGGTCCGGGCTGTATGTGATGTAACCTGTGGGGGTCCGGGCTGCATGTGATGTAACCTGTGGGGGTCCGGGCTGTATATGATGTAACCTGTGGGGGTCCGGGCTGTATATGATGTAACCTGTGGGGGTCCGGGGCCGGGCTATATGTGATGTAACCTGTGGGGGTCCGGGCTGTATGTGATGTAACCTGTGGGGGTCCGGGCTGTATATGATGTAACCTGTGGGGGTCCGGGGCCGGGCTATATGTGATGTAACCTGTGGGGGTCCGGGCTGTATATGATGTAACCTGTGGGGGTCCGGGCTGTATGTGATGTAACCTGTGGGGGTCCGGGCTGTATATGATGTAACCTGTGGGGGTCCGGGCTGTATATGATGTAACCTGTGGGGGTCCGGGCTGTATGTGATGTAACCTGTGGGGGTCCGGGCTGTATATGATGTAACCTGTGGGGGTCCGGGGCCGGGCTATATGTGATGTAACCTGTGGGGGTCCGGGCTGTATGTGATGTAACCTGTGGCGGTCCGGGCTGTATATGATGTAACCTGTGGGGGTCCGGGCTGTATATGATGTAACCTGTGGGGGTCCGGGCTGCATGTGATGTAACCTGTGGGGGTCCGGGCTGTATATGATGTAACCTGTGGGGGTCCGGGCTGTATGTGATGTAACCTGTGGGGGGGTCCGGGCTGTATGTGATGTAACCTGTGGGGGGGTCCGGGATGTATATGATGTAACCTGTGGGGGGTCCAGGCTGTATATGATGTAACCTGTGGGGGTCCGGGCTGTATATGATGTAACCTGGGGGGTTCGGGCTGTATATGATGTAACCTGTGGGGCTCTGTGGGGGTCCGGGCTGTATATGATGTAACCTGTGGGGGTCCAGCCTGTATATGATGTAAGCTGTGGGGGTCCGGGGCCGGGCTATATGTGATGTAACCTGTGGGGGTCCGGGCTGTATATGATGTAACCTGTGGGGGTCCGGGCTGTATGTGATGTAAGCTGTGGGGGTCCGGGCTGTATGTGATGTAACCTGTGGGGGTCCGGGCTGTATATGATGTAACCTGTGGGGGTCCGGGCTGTATATGATGTAACCTGTGGGGGTCCGAGCTGTATATGATGTAACCTGTGGGGGTCCGGGCTGTATGTGATGAAACCTGTGGGGGTCCGGGCTGTATATGATGTAACCTGTGGGGGTCCGGGCTGTATATGATGTAACCTGTGGGGGTCCGGGCTGTATATGATGTAACCTGTGGGGCTCTGTGGGGGTCCAGGCTGTAGATGATGTAACCTGTGGGGTTCGGGCCGGTATATGATGTAACCTGTGGGGGTCCGGGCTGTATATGATGTAACCTGTAGGGGACGGGCTGTATATAATGTAAGCTGTGGGGGTCCGGGCTGTATATAATGTAAGCTGTGGGGGTCCGGGCTGTATATAATGTAAGCTGTAGGGCTCTGTGGGGGTCTCTGCACCTTCCATCACTCTCTCGCTCGCTCTATCGGACGTGTTTTTCCCTATTGATCGACTCAGTTTTGCCGTCACAGCTTTGATTTTCTGTTTCTGTGATTTTTCTTCTTCTTCAATGATTGATAAAGTTCACAGAGAGCAAAGAGAATGTCAAAAGTCACCGACTGAACAATCAATCTCTGAGACCCCCACCACCCCACCCTGCAAACAGGCCAAAGACCTGTAGCATCCTGTGTAACATCCCAAATACTAGATATACAGAGGTCACACTGAAGGGCAACGCAGCCCCAGATACTACATCCAGGGAGGGAAAAACGACACCCGTCTTCTATCATTCTCACCTGAAATCAATCGATCATACGTACAGCCAACATATATAACATATACAACGTCAGTCACTGAGCTCTACAGACTCTACAAGGGATCACCGACACACTGTGTACATTACATTACTGATCCGTTATTATACTCCAGAGCTGCACTCACTATTCTGCTGGTGGGGTCACTGTGTACATACATTACATTACTGATCCTGAGTTACATTCTGTATTATAGCAAAAAAAGGAAAAAATATATAGAAAAAGATACAGCTCACCAGTGGATCTAGATGCAGCAGCGACAGGTTAGGTGCAAGGTTGGGTGCTCGAACATCAGGGCGTTGGCCAGGCGCCGTAGGCTTGGTTTGCAGCAATAGGAGAAGGGGGAGTTTTGAAGTCGGCACTCCTAGACGTAGCAGGTTAAAATGTAACTTTTATTCGTGCATTAAAATCCCATGGTGGGCATAGCAGGACCTACGCGTTTCGCGCTACTGCGCTTAATCATGGTCTCAAGAGAAGTGAGTGAAGGACGAATAAAAACAGGTGACCAACCAATGAAAAAAAGGGGGATGAGATCCCTACGTCACGGATCTTGTGCTGGGACGGCACAGGTGTTGCATACACAGATACTTTTGCTGGATAATTATGCATGGGTGTCTACGACTAAACATCATGTATAGCAAGAGTGAGCAACACTTAATATTAAACATGAGCTAATATGCAATATACAAAAAGAAAATATAAATGCAAAAATTGCAAGATGTATGTATTAAAAATAGTGATAAAGCAAGTCATTTTTGAAATTTAGACCATTTGGATGCCGGGTATTCAGGCGATATATCATTTCTGCCTCTTTGTGCAAAACTTGTTTCTGCCAATCTCCTCCTCTTGGCGGTTTTTTTTATTTTTATGATAGCATATGCTGTAAAGGAGCTGACATTACCCGCATGTATTTCTATGAAGTGTTTAGCAGCTCCTGAAGCATTAACTTTATTCTGTTTCTTGATACTGGTGAGGTGTTCACTCACTCGTTGTTTGAATTTTCTTATAGTGCAGCCGACGTAAGATAGACTGCAGGTTGTGCACTCTATCATGTAAATGACGTGGTCCGAGTTGCAGTTCATGAAATCCTTAATGGCATAAGTTTTGGTTCCACTGTTGTTGCAAAAAGTTTTTTTGCTTGTCGGAATGAATTTACACGCTGGACATCGACTGTCCCCACACTTGTGACAGCCTGGAAATTTGCAAGTTGTATGTGAGGACTCCGGAAACAGCATGCTGGGTGACAGAAGGTCTCCCAAAGACTTGCCCCTGCGTGGTACACATCTGAGTCCCAGATCAAGGATTTCAGCGAGAATTGCATCTTGACGCAGGATGGGAAGATTTTTGTGAAGAATGTCCGTAATTAATTTATACTCCGGTGAGTATGTTGTAGAGAATGTTAAATGGGAGAATGTTGATTGTTCACATGTTGCGTTCGTGGTTCTAGACAGTAGTGTGTCACGATTTCTCCTGGATACAATTCTATGGGCTCTACTGATGTTTTGCTTACTATAACCTCTTCTGAGCAAACGGGATGAGGACTCCTTGCATTGGGATTCAAAAACCGCACTGTCAGAACATATGCGTTTGATGCGTGTGAATTCTCCTACAGGGATAGCTTGTATTGTGTGTAGGGGATGTTCACTAGTAGCATGAAGGATGGTGTTCCCTGCTGTGGTTTTGCGGAAAACAGAAGTGGTAATTTTATTGGAATTTGATACTTGTAATTTGATGTCCAAGAAGGCAATTTCATTTTTGTGGAGAAAGTGAGTGAAGGAGAGATTTAATGTATTGTTGTTAATGTAGGTAATGAAATTTTTAACCTCTTCTTCTCCTCCTTCCCAAACCAATAGCAGATCATCGATAAAACGTCCATACCACTTTATATTGTGGAAAAAAGGGTTGCTGGGATTAAAGATGAACTGCTCTTCCCACCAGGCCATGTATAGGCCTGCTAATGTGGGGGAGAATCTAGCCCCCATCGGGGCTCCTCTTGTTTGCAAAAAGAACTCATCATTAAAAGTGAAATAATTGTGTTTGAGTAAATAAGTTGTTAGGTCAATGATGTACTCTTTGAGTTCGTGGCTGTATTTACTGTACTTGTATAAGTGATGTGACAGGGCTGCAATCGCTAAAGTGTGGGGTATAGACGAGTACAGTGCCGTCACATCACAACTTAACCAGGAAAAAGTGGAGCTCCAACAAAAATTCTTGAAAATATTTAAAACTGAGCTGGAGTCCTTCAGGTACCCCGGTACTCTCACCACCAAGGGCTGAAGTAGTTTATCCAGCCAGGCACATGCCCTTTCATTGAGGGAGCCAACTCCCGAAATTATAGGACGTAAAGGGGGGGGGTTGATTCCCTTATGGATTTTGGGTAACCCATAAAAAATCGGTAAAGTGGGAGAGGCGGGAACAAGGAAGGTAAGTTGTTTCTCCTCCATGATACCCAATGCTATGCCCTCTTGTACAATGTTGGTAAGAGTTTCTCTAAAAATTCGAGTGGGATCTGATTGCAATCTACGGTAAGTAGTGGCATCATTCAGTATGTCATAGGCGCTGTCACAATATGTTTTGCGATCAAGTAATACAATTTTTCCGCCTTTATCGGCCATTTTAATGATTAAATTTTTGTTATCCTGTAATTCCTTGATAGCATTTTTTTCACGTTTTGTAATGTTATTGTGAATAGGTCCTAATTTTTCTGACAGTTTCCTGAGATCCCGCTCCATGGCAAACTGAAAATGATCCAAAGCCTCCACCCGAGATTTGAAAGGGTAGAAGGAGGGATTGGATACAGTGGATGTTACACTGTGTATTGACTGTTGATTCTCAGTTGTGCCCTCTATACCCAGATCTATAAGTTGGAGTAAATTTGTTTGGTCCTGAAAGAGCAAATCCACAAATTCATTATCTGTGGTGTCATTATTATTTGTGAGAATGGGTGAGGGTTCTACACAGGAGTGAAAAAAGTGTCTTTTAACTGTGAGTAGTCTTGCCAGCCGGTTAATGTCCATCAATGTCCGAAACATGTCAAAATGATTTGATGGCACGAAAGTGAGACCCTTTTCCAACAATTTTATGTGATCCTGGTTAAGTTTGAATGATGACAAGTTCAGTATGGCCTCAGAGGTAGCATAGGTATTTGTAGTGCGATTCAGTTGTGCTCCAGAGTCTTTATTGTCTGCATATTCCAGTGTGTGTGAGTTGCGATGTGTTGGGGTTATAGGAGAAGTAGATATTTCATTTATCTGTGGTGGATCGCATGCGGTTTTTAGTGTGCTCTCTTGCGTCTCTCCCGTGCGGGGTACCTTTGAGCTGTGTCTATGTTTTCTCCCCGCACGTCGTATGCGTTTTTTGGTTGTTTATTGGTTTTTTTAGGGTTGTAATATTGTTTTGGTCTTGCTCCCCCTCCTCCTCTAGGAACATCTAGTTCATTGCCATGAACAGAGGCGTTTCTGTTCGAATTTCTGGGTATATCATTAATCTTCCTAGAATTTATTCTTGGTTGTTCATGTGTGTTTTCCACGCCTGTTTCCAAGTCCGAATAATCTGTTGAATCTATGTCCGTGGAGGTGAAGCTTACATGTGAGGTATTGAACTGCTGTTCATTGGAAGGTTTTTTTAAAATTGACTTCGGAGTGTAGCGTTTTTTTTTCCTTCCAGGTGTATACTTGGTTCAAGTTATAATCTTCATTATCGCGTTGGAATTTTTTCTTTTTTATACCAATGATATACTCCTCTAGCGATTGTATCTTTTGTGTTGTTTGTTTATTCAGTTCCTCATATTCTGTTGAACCCATAAAACCCGCAAGTTGTTGTTTTGTAGTTTGTATCTCAGTTTTGAGTTGTTCTAATTTAATGGCTTCATGCTTAGTTATGATACCGATGAGCCGGAAAGAAAAATCCGTTATTGCCTCTGCCCACTCCATTTGAAAGTCCTCTGATATGTTGGAGGTGGCATTTTTGTAAATTCTTAAGCCCCGGGGTATCATATGTTTATCTGCATACGTGTTCAGTGTTGTTAGGTCCCACCAAAGACGCAGTTCCTGGGAGCGTTGTTTTTCCCATTGTGTGAACAAGCTCCTACACTCAGGGTTGCCGGTGGGGGTGAGATCAAACACCTGAGTGATTTTACGTTTCCTTTCCTCCAACACATTGTTTAAATCAAAGTCTATGGGAGTTGATGATGGTTGTGTGGTTTGTTCCATGGTTGAGTTAGACTGAGTTATCTGAAACTTGGTTCAGATTAGAGAGAGGAGATTTGTGTGGATAGGCATCCAAATGAAAGAAAGAAAAAAGAAATATGTATATATATAAATAAATGTAAAACTTCCACATTTAGTTGGGTTGAAGACTGTGGCTGCCAATAGATATAAAGTCTTTTGTGATTAAGTTTATCATGTGGGAGACTCGTATCTTGTGGGCCTCTGCAAATAGCAAAAAAAGGAAAAAATATATAGAAAAAGATACAGCTCACCAGTGGATCTAGATGCAGCAGCGACAGGTTAGGTGCAAGGTTGGGTGCTCGAACATCAGGGCGTTGGCCAGGCGCCGTAGGCTTGGTTTGCAGCAATAGGAGAAGGGGGAGTTTTGAAGTCGGCACTCCTAGACGTAGCAGGTTAAAATGTAACTTTTATTCGTGCATTAAAATCCCATGGTGGGCATAGCAGGACCTACGCGTTTCGCGCTACTGCGCTTAATCATGGTCTCAAGAGAAGTGAGTGAAGGACGAATAAAAACAGGTGACCAACCAATGAAAAAAAGGGGGATGAGATCCCTACGTCACGGATCTTGTGCTGGGACGGCACAGGTGTTGCATACACAGATACTTTTGCTGGATAATTATGCATGGGTGTCTACGACTAAACATCATGTATAGCAAGAGTGAGCAACACTTAATATTAAACATGAGCTAATATGCAATATACAAAAAGAAAATATAAATGCAAAAATTGCAAGATGTATGTATTAAAAATAGTGATAAAGCAAGTCATTTTTGAAATTTAGACCATTTGGATGCCGGGTATTCAGGCGATATATCATTTCTGCCTCTTTGTGCAAAACTTGTTTCTGCCAATCTCCTCCTCTTGGCGGTTTTTTTATTTTTATGATAGCATATGCTGTAAAGGAGCTGACATTACCCGCATGTATTTCTATGAAGTGTTTAGCAGCTCCTGAAGCATTAACTTTATTCTGTTTCTTGATACTGGTGAGGTGTTCACTCACTCGTTGTTTGAATTTTCTTATAGTGCAGCCGACGTAAGATAGACTGCAGGTTGTGCACTCTATCATGTAAATGACGTGGTCCGAGTTGCAGTTCATGAAATCCTTAATGGCATAAGTTTTGGTTCCACTGTTGTTGCAAAAAGTTTTTTTGCTTGTCGGAATGAATTTACACGCTGGACATCGACTGTCCCCACACTTGTGACAGCCTGGAAATTTGCAAGTTGTATGTGAGGACTCCGGAAACAGCATGCTGGGTGACAGAAGGTCTCCCAAAGACTTGCCCCTGCGTGGTACACATCTGAGTCCCAGATCAAGGATTTCAGCGAGAATTGCATCTTGACGCAGGATGGGAAGATTTTTGTGAAGAATGTCCGTAATTAATTTATACTCCGGTGAGTATGTTGTAGAGAATGTTAAATGGGAGAATGTTGATTGTTCACATGTTGCGTTCGTGGTTCTAGTATTCTGTATTATACCCCAGAGCTGCACTCACTATTCTGCTGGTAGGGTCACTGTGTACATACATTACATTACTGATCCTGAGTTACATTCTGTATTATACCCCAGAGCTGCACTCACTATTCTGCTGGTAGGGTCACTGTGTACATACATTACATTACTGATCCTGAGTTACATTCTGTATTATACCCCAGAGCTGCACTCACTATTCTGCTGGTGGGGTCACTGTGTACATACATTACATTACTGATCCTGAGTTACATTCTGTATTATACCCCAGAGCTGCACTCACTATTCTGCTGGTAGGGTCACTGTGTACATACATTACATTACTGATCCTGAGTTACATTCTGTATTATACCCCAGAGCTGCACTCACTATTCTGCTGGTGGGGTCACTGTGTACATACATTACTGATCCTGAGTTACATCCTGTATTATACTCTAGAGCTGCACTCACTATTCTGCTGGTGGGGTCACTGTGTACATACATTACATTACTGATCCTGAGTTACATTCTGTATTATACCCCAGAGCTGCACTCACTATTCTGCTGGTGGGGTCACTGTGTACATACATTACATTACTGATCCTGAGTTACATTCTGTATTATACCCCAGAGCTGCACTCACTATTCTGCTGGTGGGGTCACTGTGTACATACATTACATTACTGATCCTGAGTTACATCCTGTATTATACCCCAGAGCTGCACTCACTATTCTGCTGGTGGGGTCACTGTGTGCATACATTACTGATCCTGAGTTACATCCTGTATTATACCCCAGAGCTGCACTCACTATTCTGCTGGTGGGGTCACTGTGTTGCTCCGGGTTCCGGCTGTAGTATGGGGACACAATGGCGGCCGTTGCAGCCTCTATCTCTCCTTGATCTCGTCCCTTTGCTAATGTTAATTAACAGTGAGGTAGCGGTATGTCGCTAATAACATAATGGACTGCAAACTCCATTAAGGGATCTGTGGCGTCGCAGGACGGAGATTAGAAATGTTCTGGGTCAGCGCACAGGAGCAAACACCGGCGAACGTGGCAGACGTGTCCGCAAACAGCAGGAAGGTGACAGCCACGTTCTGTTAACAGGATGAAAGTGACAGCAGCTGGCGGGCGGCTGCAGGGCGGGAGGCGGCAGATCAGCCGCGCAGAATCCGAACGCTCTGGTAAAGAGAAAAACGCTAATTCACCATTGGGATTTATAACAACTACAGAGATTCCCAGTATATAGAGATTTATTTATTTTTTACAATTTTTTCTTTCATGGGTTAAAACTATTTTGAGTGAAAAAAAACATTTGTTCCAATCGGTATATTCCTGTGCGTTGTGGTTGTTACTCCCACTGTTTGGGGCACGCTCAGGCTTTCTGATCGCTTTATTGGACATTTCTTTTTGGTATGTGAATAAAGAGAAGCAGTTCTAGCAATTTTTACTTTTTTTTTTTTTTTGTGGTATTTCAAATTTCAAATCAACTGTTATCAGAAAGTTATACAGATTTGTAATTTACTTCTATTTAAAAATCTCCAGTCATCCAGTACTTATCAGCTGCAGTATGTCCTGCAGGAAGTGGTGTATTCTCTCCAGTCTGACACAGTGCTCTCTGCTGCCACCTCTGTCCTTGTCAGGAACTGTCCAGAGCAGCAGCAAATCCCCATAGAAATTCTCTTGTGCTCTGGACAGTTCCTGACACGGACATCATTAGCATAGGGAATAAACTGCTAATACCTTGTAGCATCAAAACGGCACCAAGGATGAAGGGACATATCAGCAGGTTAGATTTGTCAAACCTGCTGACAGTTTCCCTATAAGGGTACATTCACCTGTACAGGATCTGCAGCAGATTTGATGGCGTTGACTTGAATTTGCAGATCCTGTATGTGTGAACGCACCCTAAAGGGCTATTCCACTCAAACAACAAATATTGCTGCCCATGGTGAGACTAACAATTCCTTCCCCACTTGTTATTATCTGTTCAGTCTCCTTCCCCCAGTTCTCTGCTGCTGCTTTCTGCTGAAGACACAAAAATCTGTGAGTTTTTCTCTCCGTCTCCTCCTCCTCCCCCCTCCCTTCTGAGACGGTTGATGTGATAAAGTCCCCGGCTGGCTGTATCTGCAACATTGCAGCTTCTTTGTAATGCTGGGAGGGTTGTACACAGTGAGTTCATCAGCAACTTGACCTCATAGTAACCCTCACAGCATTACAAAGAAGATACAATGTTGCAGATACAGCCAGCCAGTGACTTTGTAACATCTGGAGAAGGAGGAGGAGGAGGAGAAGACAGAGAGAGAAGCTCACAAACTGATTGTTGTGTCTTCAGCAGAAAGCAGCAGATGAGAACTGAGGGAAGGAGACTGAATAAATAATAACAAGTATGGAATGAATTGTTAGCTTACCATGGACAGCAACATAAAGGTTGTGTGTGAGTGGAATACCCCTTTAAGGAGGAAGAGAAATGTCTTGATCCGCTTGACACCAGAACCAGAAGGTAAAACGCTTGCTGCCATTAGAGTCAGACACAACTGAGCACTTTCATCTACGGCCGCCAGAATGTTCTGCAAGAGCGAATGTGAGGAAAACTAAAAAGCTTTAAGAATTAGGAAGGACGCTCCGTCCATTCATCAAGGTCGCACTGGTAATCAACGGCCCGGAACACGCTAATCTCTCCTGACGGGTAATCGGCGGCCTTTTTATTTCACACCGGAGACAGATAACGCGGTGAGCGCGTGCGGATGAGGGCGGGTTATTCCCCTGGCGCTGCAGGGGTTAATATCTGATGGAACGGAATCAGGATGAAGGGAGAAGCATTAAGATGCAGGATGGCGCTCATTGAGAGGGATAATGGAATCATTACCGCGACCGGCGCAGCCGCCGAAGATAAACAGAGCAATCGCCACCTCCAGCACGTCGCAAATGGCCCAATTAATCAGGGAAGTATCAGAGACATGGCTGACTGGGCCTCACCCCCCGCCGGCACCAACAGCGCCGAACAAGACGTCTGCAACGCTCAAGACAACCAGACAAGGCTCAGCTCATGTTTAACAAGCACCGAGTCACCCGCTCCTCCAGAGAACACCCCGCACTACCGCCAACTCCCCCCATCACTGCCAGATGGACAGACAGCCAGACTCCCAATCTGTCCCATCATTACTACTCCCATCATCCCATCACAACCTGTGCTGCATCCACCAATAACTGCAAACTACAACTCCCAGCATGCCTTCACATCCTTTGGTGCATCTTATTCCTGAACCTGTGGGTCACCCGCTCTTTCTAATTTACCACTCCCAGCAATGGGGGCAGGATACCTCCAGGGCAATAGCCACGCTGTGTAGCATGCTGGCCACTGTACTGAGACACCAGAATAACAATGGCGACCTCTTCTTAATCCAGTGATCAGCTACTTATCACATGACCCCCTGTGATCAGCTACTTGTCATGTGACCCCCTGTCCTTGTGATCGGCTACTTGTCATGTGACCCCCTGTCCTTGTGATCGGCTACTTGTCATGCGACCCCTGTCCTTGTGATCGGCTACTTGTCATGTGACCCCCTGTCCTTGTGATCGGCTACTTATCATGTGACCCCCTTTCCTTGTGATCGGCTACTTGTCATGCGACCCCTGTCCTTGTGATCAGCTACTTATCATGTGACCCTGTCCTTGTGATAGTCTACTTATGTGACCCTGTTCTTGTGATCAGCTACTTGTCATGTGACCCTGTCCTTGTGATCGGCTACTTGTCATGTGACCCCCTGTCCTTGTGATCGGCTACTTGTCATGTGACCCCCTGTCCTTGTGATCGGCCACTTGTCATGTGACCCCCTGTCCTTGTGATCGGCTACTTGTCATGTGACCCCCTGTCCTTGTGATCGGCTACTTGTCATGTGACCCCCTGTCCTTGTGATCGGCTACTTGTCATGTGACCCCCTGTCCTTGTGATCGGCTACTTGTCATGTGACCCCCTGTCCTTGTGATCGGCTACTTGTCTTGTGACCCCCTGTCCTTGTGATCGGCTACTTGTCATGTGACCCGTCCTTGTGATCGGCTACTTGTCTTGTGACCCCCTGTCCTTGTGATCGGCTACTTGTCATGTGACCCCTTCCTTGTGATCGGCTACTTGTCTTGTGACCCCCTGTCCTTGTGATCGGCTACTTGTCATGTGACCCCTTCCTTGTGATCGGCTACTTGTCATGTGACCCCCTGTCCTTGTGATCGGCTACTTGTCATGTGACCCCCTGTCCTTGTGATCGGCTACTTGTCTTGTGACCCCCTGCCCTTGTAATCTGCTACTTATCAGGTGACCCCCTGTCCTAGTGATCGGCTACTTATCATGTGACCCCCTTCCCTTGTAATCGGCTACTTATCACATTACCCGGTCCTTGTGATCAGCTACTTATCATGTGACCCTGTCCTTGTGATCAGCTACTTATCACATGACCCCGTCCTTGTGATCAGATACTTATCACATGACCCCCTGTCCTTGTGATTGGCTACTTGTCATGCGACCCCTGTCCTTGTAATCGGCTACTTGTCATGTGACCCCCTGTCCTTGTGATCGGCTACTTATCATGTGACCCCCTGTCCTTGTGATCGGCTACTTGTCATGCGACCCCTGTCCTTGTGATCAGATACTTATCATGTGACCCTGTCCTTGTGATCGGCTACTCATGTGACCCTGTCCTTGTGATTGGCTACTTGTCATGTGACCCTGTCCTTGTGATCGGCTACTTATCATGTGACCCTGTCCTTGTGATCGGCTACTTGTCATGTGACCCCCTGTCCTTGTGATCGGCTACTTATCATGCAACTCCTGTCCTTGTGATTGGCTACTTATCATGTGACCCCGTCCTTGTGATCGGCTACTTATCATGTGACCCCGTCCTTGTGATCGGCTACTTGTCATGTGACCCTGTCCTTGTGATCGGTTACTTGTCATGTGACCCCCTGTCCTTGTGATCGGCTACTTGTCATGTGACCCCCTGTCCTTGTGATCGGCTACTTGTCATGTGACCCCCTGTCCTTGTGATCGGCTACTTGTCTTGTGACCCCCTGTCCTTGTGATCGGCTACTTGTCATGTGACCCCCTGTCCTTGTGATCGGCTACTTGTCATGTGACCCCCTTCCCTTGTAATCTGCTACTTATCAGGTGACCCCCTGTCCTAGTGATCGGCTACTTATCATGTGACCCCCTGTCCTTGTGATCGGCTACTTATCATGTGACCCCCTGTCCTTGTGATCGGCTACTTGTCATGTGACCCCCTGTCCTTGAGATCGGCTACTTATCATGTGACCCCTGGACAGGTGATGAGTTATAACCCCTTCCATGATGAGTTATTATATGTCACGTTATTTGAGGCTCCCACTGGCCGCGTTGCCCCTCAGGACCAATCACATCCATTTTAATGGGCCTTACCTGCAGCAGCTCTGGTCGGTCCTTAAATAACAGGGCCAGGTACTTGTAATCCGCGTACGCCCAAAACTCGGCTTTATCAAAACGGCTGAAGGGTCCGGACTCCTCTGCAGATGCTGTGCTGATCCAGGCCCGGAACTGTCCGAGGGTCCCGTCAATGTAGTCACACCGGGGCTCAAACTGCGGCTCTGCGGGACCAGACCAGGCGAGTATAGTCAGCGGGTCACATGTCTTATATGAGACAGACTTACACAAAACAGGATTAGATACACAGCTCGGCAGACAGCCAGGGCCGTATTACCAGCTGCTGCTGCCCTAGGCACTAAACCTGAAGACGCACCATCTTGGGGAATGTGGTGTCGGCCACATACATTTCTCTACATCGTCTGAATTGTGTATTTCATGGTTTTTAACTGCTTTTTAACTATGTTCACACTACGTAATGCAGTTTTGTGCGGCCGAAATTCAATGAATTGCGGCCATAGGAAACCCTGTCATTTCACACAATGAAGCGAGCGGCTCCGGCCGCTTGCTTCACTGTGTGCTATGAGAAGCTCTGATGCGGGCGCGCGCTGATGTGCCCGCATCAGAACGCTGCGGCCGGAAAGATCAGCCGGGTCACGGAATGGCCGGTCTCTTACAAAGTGTGAACATAGCCTTAAACATAAACTGTGACTGGGTAACACAGCCATATCAACCTGACCAATACAACCATACCCCTCCCTCGAAAAGACACCAGATTTGCTGGCAAGTCAGAACTGGAGGTGGGAGACTAAAAAAATAAAAAACAGTTGTTTCCTTCCCTCCGCCCCCAGTGCTGCCCCCTGCAAGGTGCTGCTCTAGGCACCGGACCACGGGTGCCTAGTGGTAAATATGGCCCTGCAGACAGTATCACACGGCAGGCTTAGATACATGGCTCAGCGGATGTGATCAGGGATGGGGAACCTTCCGCCCTCCAGCTGTTGCAAAACTACAAATTCCATCATGCCTGGACGGCCTAAGCGGAGCTGGAATTGTAGATTAGCAACAGCTGGAGGGCGTGAGGTTCCCAATCTCTGGTTTAGATTCACAGCTCAGTAGACTGTATCACGTAAGACAGGATTAGATACAGCAGCTCTAAAGACTGCTGAGAGTTATAGTCCTACACAAGCCACCTATTGTGATACCACATAGAACCATTAAAGGGGTACTCCAGCAAAAAAATAATTATTTCAAATCAACTAGTCCCAGAAAGTGCCAGAGATTTGAAATTTACTTCTACTAATAAATCTCCAGACTTCCAGTACTTATCAGCCGCTGTATGTCCTGCAGGAAGTGGTGTATTCTCTCCAGTCTGACACAGAGCTCTCTGCTGCCACCTGTGTCCATGTCAGGAACTGTCCAGAGCAGGAGAGGTTTTCTATGGGGATTTGCTGCTGCTCTGGACAGTTCCTGACATGGACAGAGGTGGCAGCAAAGAGCACTGTGTCAGACTGGAGAGAATACACCACTTCCTGCGGCACATACAGCAGCTGATAAGTAAAGGAAGACTGGAGATTTACAAAGAGAAGTAAATTACAAATCTCTGGCACTCTCTGGCACCAGTTGATTTGAAAGGGTTATTTTTTGAGCTACTCCTTTAATTGGCTCCTTGACCGGAATAACTAATCTCCTGCGACATTGTGTGCGAGAAGATGGAGGCGGCGGTGGAGAGCGGCGCTCTAATCCCTTCACGTTACAATTTGTTCTCTTAAACTGGAACAACTTAAACCTTGTAATCTGTCGCCGACTTCCCGGCAGAACCTGTGATTAGCGGTGAAGGCGACATTCTCTGGCACGTTCCCTATGAGCGGCGCCGTCCGTATCCTGTAATATTGAGGCCCGGGCTGGGCGGCCTCCCTGGTGTCACCCGCGGCTCCTGCCGCACTCGAGGAGCATTACGCGGGATCACAGCCTGTCAGGGGCGAGAAGCCATTCTGCTGGAGGAGGCCATTAATGGCGCTGAATCACTTCCCATCCGGCTCCTCGCCGTCTCCACGGATATTTATAGGCTCCATTATTCTGGCGCTAAAAGCCACTTAGAAGGAAGTGATTGTGCAGATCGGGAGGGAGATGCGGAGATTTGGAGGCTGCGGGATCGGTTGCAGCAACGCTCAATGCCATCACACAGGGTTAGTAGCATGACACTATGGGATTCTGTATATAACCCGCTACTCTCCCCTTCCTTCCTAACGTATAATTCACTCGCCAACTTCAGATCGGTCAACTCACTGAGGGGTAAGGTTACAGCTGCCCAAAGAAGTCATTGATGAGAGGGGGAGAGGGCAGATGCAGAAAGAAAAGCTCTAGTGTTACATCGTACCCTGTGCTGGATTCTCAATTTACACTGCTCGGTGCTGCTCTATAATGTTCTCTGTGCTGCCCAAAGAGGGTAGGGGGAGGACGGGGCAGCTACAGAGAAACTGCTGAAAGTTCTAGTGAAAGCTACATCCTCCCTCCTCCAATGATGAATTGAGCAGCGTACACTGCCAGGTAGTGCTCTGTAATGTCATTGACAGATAATGTCAGAAGTTTATGGAGACGGGAGCAGATTCCTAGAGACAGACACAGAGAAAATGCTGAACATTCTAGTAAGTGCTAGAGTTTCCCAGCTGGATTCCCTGCTTACACTGCCCGGTAGTGCTCTAGAATCTTTTCCATGCTTCCCATAGAAGTTTATGGAGAGGGGAGGGAGCAGATTCCTAAAGACAGACACAGAGAAGCTGCTGAAAGTTCTTCCCTGATGCTGTGTTCACAGCTTACAATGCTCAGTAGTGATCTGTAATGTTCTCAGTGCTGCCTAAAAAAGTCTATGGAGAGGGGAAGGGGGAGGAGGGAGCAGATTACTAGAGAAAGACACAGAGAAGCTGCTGAAAGTTCTTCCCTGATGCTGTGTTCACAGCTTACAATGCTCAGTAGTGATCTGTAATGTTCTCAGTGCTGCCTAAAAAAGTCTATGGAGAGGGGAAGGGGGAGGAGGGAGCAGATTACTAGAGAAAGACACAGAGAAGCTGATGAAAGTGCTAGAGAGGGTTACATCTTCTTTAATGCTGGATTGACAGCCTAAACTGCTCAATACTGCTCTATAATGTACTGAAAGAGGGGGGGGGGGAAGGATAAGGAAGCAGTTGTATAGAAAAAGAGGCAGAGAGAGAGAGAGACACACACACACAGAAGCTGATAAAAGTCCATGGAGAGGTGTGAGAGAATGAGCTGCAAAATAAAAGAGAGAGAGAGAGACACTGAGAAGCTGCTGAAGGAGCTAGTGTTATAACTGTAGTAGTGCTGGGAGATGTAGCGTGTGTACTGTACACTATACTGGAGACCAGTGAAGCAATGTCATATTGAACTGTATAGGATCTGCTCTGCTGCAGGACAGAGGAAGTAAAAGCCAGCAGCATTATGAGTGCAGCTCTGGGGGTCAGAGGTGAATGCTGAATGACATCTGGTCTCTGATTTGTTACCTGTGTCCATTTTCCTTTTTCCGATCCGGAATCTCAGCGTCTGCTCCTGTAACACATCGCACAGGCGGGTTAGAGTCCAGCGAGAGGCCGGCCAGTCGTCCGTCATATTCAGGAAGACCACAGGACGGGAGGCATCGAGGACGGCGTCTCTGGCCTCCTGCGGCGTGAACGGCTTAGTGTTGGCGGCTGCAGAATAATAGTGTAAGAACATGACACATATCTGTATTATTACACATCCCCCCCATCCCCCAACATAGCACTGTGATATATTATATTCTCCTATCCTCCGCTTACTGCCAGCGAATGGGAGGATTCCACTATACATCATAATATACATCTAATACTGCTCACAGCTGAGGGTGCGTTACACTTGTATCCAGTCCAGAAAATCCTCTACTGATCCTGAGTTACATCCTGTATTATACCCCAGAGCTGCACTCACTATTCTGCCGATGGGGTCACTGTGTACATACATTACATTACTGATCCTGAGTTACATCCTGTATAAGGCTATGTTCACACAACGTAAAAGCACGGCCGTTGTTGCCATCGGCAACAACGACCGTACTTTTCACTTGTGGAACACTGCCTGTGCTTCTGAGGGATCCCGGCCAGAGCGTACACACATAGTATACGCTCCGGACGGGATTCCGTACGGCGCCGCAAAGAACTGACATGTCAGCTTTCTGCAGCCGCAATTCAATGAATGGCCGGTCTAATACGTTGTGTGAACATAGCCTTATACTACAGAGCTGCACACACTATTCTGCTGGTGGGGTCACTGTGTACATACATTACATTACTGATCCTGAGTTACATCCTGTATTATACCCCAGAGCTGCACTCACTATTCTGCTGGTGGGGTCACTGTGTACATACATTACATTACTGATCCTGTACTGATCCTGAGTTCCATCCTGTATTATACTCCAGAGCTGCACTCACTATTCTGCTGGTGGGGTCACTGTGTACATACATTACTGATCCTGAGTTACATCCAGTATTATACTCCAGAGCTGCACTCACTATTCTGCTGGTGGGGTCACTGTGTACATACATTACTGATCCTAAGTTACATCCTGTATTATACTCCAGAGCTGCACTCACTATATTGTCCCCATTCTCCTCAGTGTTTTGGTGATGATTATGGGTCATATATTACATCATACCCCCCGCACATGACATAATCACTCTTGGGATTTATCGTTGTATGTAATTGCTGACACTTGGCCGCCGCTCCTGCCCGACGCCTCCGTTATGGCAGCGCCCTGTGGACTCGTCTTTGCCGCTGTCAATGTGATTTGCTCCTCAGAGTTATAAACTGCGGCTTTTACTGCAAACTCCCAGCAGGAAAATCATTGAACAAAAGAAACTTTATCCGAAAACACAAACGCCCCGAGTTTATCGTCCCCCCGGAGGCCGCGTGTAATGGCGCCGATACGGTTCCCACCGCGGCTGATTTACAGCGGGAGAGGCCTCAGTGATCACAGAGTCTGGATCAGCGCTCCTCACAATAAAGACGAAATAAATCCTTCATTGTCTGTAACCAGGAGGACGGTGATCGATGGAACGCGAGGAAACGTCCCGCTAAACATCCGCTTAACTAAAGACTGAGCCCAGGCAGCGCCATAAAGCGTCCCAGAGACAGCGCCATAAAGCATCCCTCCTGTATTATACTCCAGAGCTGCACTCACTATTCTGCTGGTGGGGTCACTGTGTACATACATTACTGATCCTGTACTGATCCTTAGTTACATCCTGTATTATACTCCAGAGCTGCACTCACTATTCTGCTGGTGGGGTCACTGTGTACATACAATACATTACTGATCCTGTGTGAGTCCTGAGACTCCACCAGCAGAATAGTGAGTGCAGCTCTGGAGTATAATGGTATGTGCACACTACGGAATCCCGTCGGATTCCGGAACTCGCCCTCGTGGACGCTGGCGGTTACTCGCATCCCCGCTGGTTGCCTAGGCTTCATTCCATGGTTTGCCAGATTTCGCAACAAAATGAAGCCTAGGCGACCAGTAGGGATGCGAGTAACCGCCAGCGTCCACAAGGGCGAGCTGCGGAATCCGCCAGGATGTAATGTAATGTATGTACACACACAGTGACTCCACCAGCAGAATAGTGAGTGCAGCTCTGGAGTATAATACAGGATGTAACTCAGGATCAGTAATGTAATGTATGTACACAGTGAACCCACCAGCAGAATAGTGAGTGCAGCTCTGGGGTATAATACAGGATGTAACTCAGGATCAGTAATGTATGTACACAGTGACCACACCAGCAGAATAGTGAGTGCAGCTCTGGGGTATAATACAGGATTTAACTCAGGATCAGTACAGGATCAGTAATGTAATGTATGTACACAGTGACCCCACCAGCAGAATAGTGAGTGCAGCTCTGGGGTATAATACAGGATGTAACTCAGGATCAGTACAGGATCAGTAATGTAATATACGTACACAGTGACCCCACCAGCAGAATAGTGAGTGCAGCTCTGGAGTGCAGTATACTAGAGTCACTGGTTCTGGATGCTTCCGTACACCTGTCACTAAGCAGTGTTCGGCATTATTCGCTGTCAGTAATAATTTCGGGGACGTTGCGATGTGGTAACAGCTGGTTATTATAAATTGCCTATTAAATTATTGCGATGTGACACGTTAGTGCGGCGTGCGGGCTGCGTTCTCCCGCTTGTGGCTAATGACTCGCAGGCCGGCTCGCTGGGAATAAAACCTCCGATTCTGCTCACATTTGATTAACGCTTCGCTGTTCCGCCTGTCTCGTCAATCACCAAGAGTGGTATACAGAGCGTATAATGTATAGCTTGTAGTGCCGCAGGGCCGGGAGTGATGGGGGGGGGTGTATGATACATGGGGAGAGGGGTCTACATCAGCATGGACGCTGCCTCCGCCCCCAGCCACCTCCGCCCTCCATTACAATAACATGAAAAAACAAAGTAACGTGCGGGGAAATGTGTCAAACTCACAAACACAGGGGCCCCCCTAATACTGCACTGTTCCTGACACAGTGACCGCCGCATGTGCCGCCATGATGCACTGACCAGTGTCCTATGGGGATAGCTGGGTTGCGGCCTAGTGTGCCGGCTCCTCTATGGCAGGAAATGTTCAGCGTCATGGGCGGTATGTACGACGTGGACGCAAGTGGTGGATTATCTGTACCACGGGCCCCGGGCTGCTCCCCATGTTATACCTATAGTCCTCCTCAGGCACTGCACTATTATAACACCTCCAACCCACCGATATACAAGCTCCACATTCACAGTGCCCAAAATAGTAAAAATTACCCTGTAGCCCACACAGTATTAGCTCCCTATACAGTACCCTCTAATACTGCCCCACACAGTAGTTACCCTATTATTTCCTCCACTCAGTAGGTAATCTTATATTAGTGTCCCATATAGTAGTCAGCCCCCCTTAATAGTGCCCCATATAGTAGTCAGCCCCCCAATAGTGCCCCATATGGTAGTCAGACCCTTAATAGTGCCCCATATAGTAGTTAGCCCCCAACAGTGCCCCATATAGTCAGCCCCCAATAGTGCCCCATACAGTAGTTACCCTATTATTTCCTCCACTCATTAGGTAATCTTATATTAGTGCCCCATATAGTAGTCAGCCCCCCTCAATAGTGCCCCATATAGTAGTCAGCCCCCCTCAATAGTGCCCCATATAGTAGTCAGCCCCCCAATAGTGCCCCATATGGTAGTCAGACCCTTAATAGTGCCCCATATAGTAGTTAGCCCCCAACAGTGCCCCATATAGTAGTCAGCCCCCAATAGTGCCCCATACAGTAGTAAGTCCCCCAATAGTGCCCCATATAGTAGTCAGCCCCCCTCTATAGTGCCCCATACAGTAGTAAGTCCCCCAATAGTGCCCCATATAGTAGTCAGCCCCCCTCTATAGTGCCCCATATAGTAGTCAGCCCCTCTCTATAGTGCCCCATATAGTAGTCAGTCCCCCTCTATAGTGCCCCATATAGTAGTCAGCCCCTCTCTATAGTGCCCCATATAGTAGTCAGTCCCCCTCTATAGTGCCCCATATAGTAGTCAGCCCCTCTCTATAGTGCCCCATATAGTATTAAGTCCCCAATAGTGCCCCATATAGCAGTAAGTCCCCCAATAGTGTCCCATATAGTAGTCAGCCCCCCCTCTATAGTGCCCCATATAGTAGTCAGCCCCTAATAGTGCCCCATATAGTATTAAGTCCCCAATAGTGCCCCATATAGCAGTAAGTCCCCCAATAGTGTCCCATATAGTAGTCAGCCCCCCCTCTATAGTGCCCCATATAGTAGTCAGCCCCTAATAGTGCCCAATACAGTAGTCAGCCCACCTTAATAGTGCCCCATATAGTAGTCAGCCCCCCTTAGTAGTGCCCCATACAGTAGTCAGCCCCCCTAAGTATTACCCCAGTTTTGTGTATACAGCTCCTATGCAGATCTACAGTACATGAAAAAAAAATTTTTTAAACGGTTGATTTACTTAAAGAGAATTTGTCATCCGGTGTTAATAGGTGATCACAGCTACCCCTCTGCAGTGACAAAGCATGCCCACAACACTCTCCTGCAGAGGTCAACAGGTGATATCACAGCTCCCCTCCACAGTGATGAAGCATGACCACTACACCCTACACCACGCTTTTTCTTTACGTGCCACTGTTTCTGTGGTAAGTGTCGCTATATAAAAAAGTGTAGTAGTCAGCAGCATTACCGTATACAGCAATGATAGTATATACTGTACCGTATACAGCAATGATAGTATATACTGTACTGTATACAGCAATGTTAGTATACACTGTACTGCATACAGCAATGATAGTATATACTGTACTGTATACAGCAATGATGGTATATACTGTACTGTATACAGCAATGATGGTATATACTGCACTGTATACAGCAACGATGGTATATACTGTACTGTATACAGCAATGATAGTATATACTGTACTGTATACAGCAATGATAGTATATATACGGCACTGTATACAGCAATGATAGTATATACTGTACTGTATACAGCAATGGTAGTATATACTGCACTGTATACAGCAATGATGGTATATACTGCACTGTATACAGCAATGATGGTATATACTGTACTGTATACAGCAATGATGGTATATACTGTACTGTATACAGCAATGATAGTATATACTGTACTGTATACAGCAATGGTGCTGCAGATTGATGCATTTAGTTACATTGATATCTGCAAATCTGCAGCGGGTCCTGTGTGTGTGACTGCATCCTTAGGTCCCATTCACACATGAGTAACCCCGCCTGTAATTTCAGACCTGCAACCACAGACAGGATTACGATTGTGTCAGCACTATCCGCTTTTACAAGGACCCACTGACTCAAACAGGTGACACAGAGCGGGTCCATTATAAAGTAAGAAACCAGGCTCTTTCCAGACCAACATAAAAAGTTATGCCAATCTCATTTCAAGGTCAAAAACCGGGACATGTAAGGGGCAGAGAGGGACAGAGGGACTTGGCTCAAAAATAGGAACTGTCCCTCCAAAACAGGGACACTTGGGAGGTATGCGGGGGGAGACCCCGCACATCGCTCCACCCCGCCAAGGTGCAGCGATACCTGTCTGTGCCCTTCACCAACCACAGCGCACTGAGAGGCCAGGATGGGCTGGGTGAGGGGGGCGCACTGCCAGATGGGACGGGTGAGGGGGGCGCACTGCCGGATGGGACGGGTGAGGGGGGCACACTGATGGATGGGACGGGTGAGGGGGGCGCACTGATGGATGGGACGGGTGAGGGGGGCGCACTGACGGATGGGACGGGTGAGGGGGGCGCACTGCCGGATGGGACGGGTGAGGGGGGCGCACTGATGGATGGGACAGGTGAGGGGGGCGCACTGCCAGGCCAGACTGGGCTGGGTGAGGGGGGCGCACTGACGGACGGGTGAGGGGGGCGCACTGACGGACGGGTGAGGGGTGCACACTGACAGACGCGATGGGTGAGGGGGGCACACTGACAGGCCAGACTGGGCTGGGTGAGGGGGGCGCACTGCCGGATGAGACGGGTGAGGGGGGCGCACTGCTGGATGGGACTGGTGAGGGGGGCGCACTGACGGATGGGACGGGTGAGGGGGGCGCACTGACGGATAGGACGGGTGAGGGGGGCGCACTGACGGATGGGACGGGTGAGGGGGCGCACTGACGGATGGGACGGGTGAGGGGGGCGCACTGACGGATAGGACAGGTGAGGGGGGCGCTCTGACAGGCTGGGCGAGGGGGGCGCACTGACAGGCTGGGCGAGGGGGGCGCACTGACAGGCTGGGCGAGGGGGGCGCACTGACAGGCTGGGCGAGGGGGGCGCACTGACGGGCTGGGCGAGGGGGGCGCACTGACGGGCTGGGCGAGGGGGGCGCACTGACGGGCTGGGCGAGGGGGGCGCACTGACGGGCTGGGCGAGGGGGGCGCACTGACGGGCTGGGCGAGGTTGGCGCACTGACGGGCTGGGCGAGGGGGGCGCACTGACAGGCCATCTTCCGTGATTGGCAGATTCATTCATCTCAGCACACAACACTGAAAGGTGCCATTCGTATCAAACTTGGGCCACGCTGGGCTCTGACTGGTTGCTATGGTGACAGCTCGCTCTCCCTGTGTACTTCACGTCGCCAGGGTCTCCATTCCCTGCCAGGGAGCAGACGTCACTCAACTGGTCAGAACTTTTCCAGTCTACATGATCCCCCCCCCCCCATACCTGCCGGCTCCATCCTCAGCGCGGCGCACGGGACTCCCGGCTCCCAGAGATTACGTCATCACCGCGAGACGGTCGGAGGTGTCGTCTGAGCGGGGGCGGCCATGTTTCTGGATACCAACATGGTGTAACACTAGTTACCTGCAGCATAAACCCCCATAACTATCATACATACACCCCAGAACTATCACCAGCTATGTGCACCCCATAACTATCACCAGCTATGTGACCCCATAACTATCACCAGCTATGTGCACCCCATAACTATCACCAGCTATGTGCACCCCATAACTATCATACATACACCCCAGAACTACCATACATCCCTGCGGACAGAGGGTAAAGGGTTAACACTTCAGGTGGTGACGTCACGTATGGGCGGGGCTGCGTCTCGTGACCGGATGTTTTGCCCGTATGCTCGGCACTTCCGCAGTCCCGGGCTGAGGCGGCGGAGCGGTGAGCGGACCGGCTATGGGGCTGGAGTGGAGCCGGCCGGATGAGCGGCAGCCGTTACTGGCCGGGTCCCGGGCCCCGCGGGTGTACGGGCGGCGCTGGCTGGTGCTGCTGCTCTTCTCCCTCCTCAGCTTCATGCAGGGGCTGGTGTGGAACAGCTGGGGGCCCATCCAGAACTCGGCGCGGGCGGCCTACGGCTTCGGGGGCCTGGACATCGCCCTGCTGGTCCTGTGGGGCCCCATCGGCTTCCTGCCCTGCTTCCTCTTCATGTGGCTGATGGACACCAAAGGTGAGTGGCCGGATGGCACCCCTATATACCCGGATATAGCACCCCGAATACACCCGGATATAGCACCCCTATATACCCCCCCCCAATACACCCGGATATAGCACCCCTATATACCCCCCCCGAATACACCCGGAAATAGCACCCCTATATACCCCCCCCCCGAATACACCCGCATATAGTGCCCCGAATACACCCGGATATAGCACCCCTATATACCACCCCCCCCCCCCCCCAATACACCCGGATATAGCACCCCTATATACCCCCCCGAATACACCCGGATATAGCACCCCTATATACCACCCCCCCCAATACACCCGGATATAGCACCCCTATATACCACCCCCCCCCAATACACCCGGATATAGCACCCCTATATACCCCCCCCCGAATACACCCGGATATACACCACCCCCCCCGAATACACCCGGATAGCACCCCTATATACCCCCCCCCGAATACACCCGGGTATACACCCCCCCTGAATACACCCGGATAGCACCCCTATATACCCCCCCCCCCCCGAATACACCCGGATATAGCACCCTGATATACCACCCCCCGGATATAGCACCCGGAATACACCCGGATATAGCACTCCTATATCCCCCCCCCCCCCCCCCGAATACACCCGGGTATACACCCCCCCCCCCCCCCGAATACACCCGGATAGCACCCCTATATACACCCCCCCCCCCCCCCGAATACACCCGGATATAGCACCTGGGTATACACCCCCCCACCCCCGAATACACCCGGATATAGCACCCCTATATACCACCCCCTGTATACACCCGGATATAGCACCCGGAATACACCCGGATATACCCCCCCCCCCCCCCCCCCCCCCCCGAATACACCCGGATATAGCACCCCGAATACACCCGGATATAGCACCCCGAATACACCCGGATATAGCACCCCGAATACACCCGGATATAGCACCCCAACCCCCCCGAATACACCCGGATATCTCCGTTACCCGACACACCCTATAGCCCCCTGATATTCCCTGATACCCCAGGGCACTTGGCTCTTCCATGCTGTTTTCCTGGACGCTGCCAGGAATCCAGTGTGTGGCCTATGGCTGCATCCAGCAGGTCTCCCTAGGGCGGCATCCAACTTCTGCAGCCGCGGGGACTCTGGACGCTGAGCGTCTGGATATCGTTGCCAAATCCGAGCATTTTCACAGGTTCTTTCAACACTAGTTGAGACTTCTAGGGGATCTCCACTTGTTCAAAGGGTCCTCCGACAATACACCGATCACAAAGTCTCCTGCTGGGAACCTCAGCTGTGAGTGTGGGGAAACCTGACAAAGTGTGCAGTCTCCCTGCAACGCCACCACAGGTGGAACGAAGCATTACACTCTGTCTATTCACAGCAATGGGTTGTCTTGTGTAATACAGGTCAGGATGGCAGCTAGTTCTATGGGGGTTCAGGATAGGAAGCTAGTGCTATGGGGGTTCAGGATAGGAAGCTAGTGCTATATGGGGTCCCTGATAGGAAGCTAGTGCTATATGGGGTCCAGGATAGGAAGCTAGTGCTATGGGGGTCCCGGATAGGAAGCTAGTGCTATAGGGGGTCCAGGATAGGAAGCTAGTGCTATATGGGGTCCAGGATAGGAAGCTAGTGCTATAGGGGGTCCCGGATAGGAAGCTAGTGCTATAGGGGGTCCCGGATAGGAAGCTAGTGCTATAGGGGTTCAGGATAGGAAGCTAGTGCTATAGGGGGTCCCGGATAGGAAGCTAGTGCTATAGGGGGTCCAGGATAGGAAGCTAGTGCTATGGGGGTCCCGGATAGGAAGCTAGTGCTATAGGGGGTCCAGGATAGGAAGCTAGTGCTATATGGGGTCCAGGATAGGAAGCTAGTGCTATAGGGGGTCCAGGATAGGAAGCTAGTGCTATATGGGGTCCAGGATAGGAAGCTAGTGCTATAGGGGGTCCCGGATAGGAAGCTAGTGCTATAGGGGGTCCCGGATAGGAAGCTAGTGCTATAGGGGGTCCCGGATAGGAAGCTAGTGCTATAGGGGGTCCAGGATAGGAAGCTAGTGCTATATGGGGTCCAGGATAGGAAGCTAGTGCTATATGGGGTCCAGGATAGGAAGCTAGTGCTATAGGGGGTCCCGGATAGGAAGCTAGTGCTATAGGGGGTCCCGGATAGGAAGCTAGTGCTATAGGGGGTCCCGGATAGGAAGCTAGTGCTATAGGGGTTCAGGATAGGAAGCTAGTGCTATAGGGGGTCCCGGATAGGAAGCTAGTGCTATAGGGGGTCCAGGATAGGAAGCTAGTGCTATGGGGGTCCCGGATAGGAAGCTAGTGCTATAGGGGGTCCCGGATAGGAAGCTATTGCTATAGGGGGTCCCGGATAGGAAGCTAGTGCTATAGGGGGTCCCGGATAGGAAGCTAGTGCTATAGGGGGTCCCGGATAGGAAGCTAGTGCTATAGGGGTTCCCGGATAGGAAGCTAGTGCTATAGGGGTTCCCGGATAGGAAGCTAGTGCTATAGGGGGTCCCGGATAGGAAGCTAGTGCTATAGGGGGTCCCGGATAGGAAGCTAGTGCTATAGGGGATTAAGAATCATGCGTGCTATAGGCAAGGGACGGACACATGCCTGGCGGGTTTCTTGGCACATGACTGTGGTGCTTGGATTAGACACGTTGATGCATTCCCCATCAGTTACACATTTTCTGGATTTCTCAGAACACTTCAGCTTGTATCTGGACCATGTGACCCCTCACATCCTGCAGTTTTCCCGTGACGCTGATCTGTTCACTGTTGTGACCTCACATTACACGGCACCATTGGTGTATACCGCAGGGTGTGAGCCGCCAACAAACTCCTGTGTACTATGGTAACATGCATGTTAGTGCCGCGCTGCTCAACCATCTGTGAACCATGCAGGAGACCCCCGAGGGGGGATGCGCTGGGTGCCCCGGAGCGGGGGGATGCGCTGGGACCCTCTACCCTCTGGCCTCACATGGGGTAAATGCAATGTCTGCATACTGCAATCTGTAACCTGCAGGATTATGGTGGGGGGCTTTGTGTTTGGGCATTAGTATCATGGGGCACAGAGCTGGTGGAGTATCATTACTGTGACTGCACAGGTGCGCTATTAGCGGAGGAGCGATACTCCAGCACACAGAGGGGCTACACAGCCGGAGGAGGAGGGCGGACAATAAGCACATTGATGGGGGAGCGCTGGGTGGGTACACAGGGGAAGTGTACACAAAGCACAGACAAAGGAGGTGGGAGGGGGGCGTCACATTCCACTTGTTGTGTAGATGTCACATTCACAGTCTGTTTACCGGTGGATGAGGGGTCCGTGGGGGGAACCTCCACAGATGGACTCCACTCTTGTTATTACTATAGGCAGTGATGACGCTGGAGGAATGAATAAAGCCCCTATTACACGGGGCGAGCAAACTAGCGCTGTCGGCGCTCACTTGCGGCCTGTACCCCGCTCGCTGCCAGTGCTATTACATGTGTCTGCGGAGAGTGGGTAAGAGCTGCGTGGTTTGTGTGATTAACACCCCCCCCACACACACACACACACACACACGGACATTGTAGTTTCGGAGAAACTGTAGAGCAGGGAACCTTGGCTCTCCAGCGGTTCTCCCATCATGCCTGAGCATCTATAGGTAAAGCTTTGGCTGCCCGGGCATGATGGGAGTTGTAGTTTTGCAGCCGCTGTAGTTGGGTGACACAGCTCTAAGCCACACTGAGCGGTCCTTATTGATGGCCCAGTTTATCAGAGGAATTTTAGAAAGTCTGATGATCCCTTTAACCCTATAAGTTGGTGGGAGGTGGAGTTCCCCTTTAAGCGGAGCCCTTGCCATCTTGTCATATGTTTTTCTGTATAATTGCTCATTTGGAGATGTAAATGTATTTTGTGTCTCCCGCGGAGTTGGCGGCTGGTGATATAATTAGAGAGCTGTCTCTCCTCCTGCTCCCCAACACTTGCACTTTTGACAACACGTTGCTGGGATGACATCCCGGGATCTGCGGCGCTGGCGGTGAGAGCTGTCACCCTCTGCCGCACTAATGTGACTTGTCATGTGAAACGTCAGCACCCGAGACGAGAAAAACAAGTCAACCAGAAATACAGGATGAACCTGGTGCATGTACCCAGCAGTCTCCAGCCCGGGCACCAGGGGGTCATGCATTGCTGTGTTCTCATATCGAGGGCATCACCCTGTTATATCACTGCTGGCCACTGGGCTGCGCTGTACATGTCCTGTTTCCTCACTGAAGGTGATTGACAGGTGGATGTGATGGCGTGTCAGCTGCTGAGCTCCTCGTGTCACATGTATGTGGCTTCATTTGGCAGCCTCCGTGTTTACAAGGTGGAGTGCCCAGAGTCTTGTTAATGCTGGATACTGACTCCTGTTGGCACATCCCCGGGACGGGCAGATGGCCACCAGCCAGGCACTAACCCATGCAGTGAGGTCCTGCTAGGTGTCACAGCTGCTAGAGCAGGGAGCCCTCTAGATGAGCTCCAAAGGGTCCCATCCCTGTTCTAGAGAGTCCATAGAGAGGAAGCTTCTGGAGGGGGCCATAGATGCTGCATTAGGGGGGCAGGGTGCTAGCGGGTGGTCTTGTTCCTGCTCTTCCGACCAATGTCTGATATTTCAGATGTGCCGCATTGCTGGGAGATCCCATCTGCCCCAGGGGAGACAATCAGTATGTATGGGTGTATGTCACCCCCAAGGATGGATTATACTCAGATTAGCAGAGGCCTTATCCTGATGTAGTGACAGTAGGGATCAGTGATCTGTTACACATGTCTGCTCCGGAGCCCCATACACAGTAGGGATCAGTGATCTGTTACACATGTCTGCTCCGGAGCCCCATACACAGTAGGGATCAGTGATCTGTTGCACATGTCTGCTCGGGACCCCCATACTCAGTAGGGATCAGTGATCTGTTACACATGTCTGCTCGGGAGCCCCATACACAGTAGGGATCACTCATCTGTTACACATGTCTGCTCGGGAGCCCCATACACAGTAGGGATCACTCATCTGTTACACATGTCTGCTCGGGAGCCCCATACACAGTAGGGATCACTCATCTGTTACACATGTCTGCTCGGGAGCCCCATACACAGTAGGGATCACTCATCTGTTACACATGTCTGCTCCGGAGCCCCATACACAGTAGGGATCACTCATCTGTTACACATGTCTGCTCCGGAGCCCCATACACAGTAGGGATCAGTGATCTGTTACATGTCTGCTCCGGAGCCCCATACACAGTAGGGATCATTGATCTGTTGCACATGTCTGCTCGGGAGCCCCATACACAGTAGGGATCAGTGATCTGTTGCACATGTCTGCTCGGGAGCCCCATACACAGTAGGGATCAGTGATCTGTTACACATGTCTGCTCAGTAGCCCCATACACAGTAGGGATCAGTGATCTGTTACACATGTCTTCTCCAGAGCCCCATACACAGTAGGGATCAGTGATCTGTTACACATGTCTGCTCCGGAGCCCCATACACAGTAGGGATCACTCATCTGTTACACATGTCTGCTCGGGAGCCCCATACACAGTAGGGATCAGTGATCTGTTGCACATGTCTGCTCAGTAGCCCCATACACAGTAGGGATCAGTGATCTGTTACACATGTCTTCTCCAGAGCCCCATACACAGTAGGGATCAGTGATCTGTTACACATGTCTGCTCGGGAGCCCCATACACAGTAGGGATCAGTGATCTGTTACACATGTCTGCTCCGGAGCCCCATACACAGTAGGGATCAGTGATCTGTTGCACATGTCTGCTCGGGAGCCCCATACACAGTAGGGATCACTCATCTGTTACACATGTCTTCTCCGGAGCCCCATACACAGTAGGGATCAGTGATCTGTTACACATGTCTGTGTGGGGCCCCATACACAGTAGGGATCAGTGATCTGTTACACATGTCTGCTCAGGAGCCCCATACACAGTAGGGATCAGTGATCTGTTGCACATGTCTGCTCGGGAGCCCCATACACAGTAGGGATCAGTGATATGTTGCACATGTCTGCTCGGGAGCCCCATACACAGTAGGGATCAGTGATCTGTTGCACATGTCTGCTCGGGAGCCCCATACACAGTAGGGATCACTCATCTGTTGCACGTCTGCTCGGGAGCCCCATACACAGTAGGGATCAGTGATCTGTTTTGTTACACACGTCTGGTAGCCGCCTGTGCCATTGTGGTGGTGAGTTGCTCGGCTGTAGCGTATCGTCCTGCTCTCGTGTTGCCAACGTTCCCCTCACATCAATGGCGCACGGAGCTTCACAAGTTCCGCATCACTTATTCCTAATGGCGCCGTGTGTCCCCTCACCGTACACTTCATCACAGCGGCAGAGAACCATTCACACTATGCAGTAATGCCGCCACCCCTGACCCCCCCCTGACCTGTGAGTCGCCTCTGTAACCTGTGACTGCAGCGAGGGAAATGTCTGCAGACTATCGCACCGCTTAGCCACCATGCCGCTCGCCACATGAGCCGGACGCTGCCAACAGCGAAAGTAGGAAGTGGTCAGAATAGCGTGACTCCATCCATCCTGTATAATACACGTGTACATTGTGTGCAGAACCCCACCCCTCTGTACCCGCCACTGGAGCCATGAAAGGTCATGTATCTGTGGATGGAGGGGAGGCTCCGATCACTAACTCCCATCCCCCCATCTGTGGCTCCAGGAGGCGCCCCGCTAGCTTCACCTGTCCTCCGCTGTCATTGTCCGGTGACTTTGCTTTACCTGGTCTGCTCATTGTGAATCAGTTCTACTGTGTGTCAGAAAGTCATACACATTTCTAAATTATTTCTATTTAAAAATCTCCAGTCTTCCAGTACTTATCAGCTGCTGTATGTCCTGCAGGAAGTGGTGTATTCTCTCCTGTGTGACAGTGCTCTCTGCTGCCACCTCTGTCCATGTCAGGAACTGTCCAGAGCAGGAGAGGTTTTCTATGGGGATTTGCTGCTGCTCTGGACAGTTCCTGACATGGACAGAGGTGGCAGCAGAGAGCACTGTGTCAGACTGGAGAGAATACACCACTTCCTGCAGGACATACAGCAGCTGATAAGTACTGAAAGGCTGGAGATTTTTATATACAAGTAAATTTCAAATCTGTAACTTTCTGAATTGAGTTAAAAACATTTTTTTTTCTCAGTTTCATTCTATATTTTCATGTCCATGTAAAGCAGCAGCGTCAAACTCCTGGCCCTCGTGTTGTCGCAGAACTACAATTCCCATCATGCAGTTGTAGCTAAAGCTTTGGCATTGTAGCTGTGCAACAGCTGGAGGGCGGCGAGTGTGACACTTGTGAAGCACGGCCATATAGAATGTAAAGCACGGCCATGTGCAATGTAAGCGCTAGCTGAGACCTGAACAGGACAGACTTGGCAGAGGAGCTTACGCTTCACCCCCCCCCCCCCCCCCCCCCCCCCCCCCCCCCTCCCATGTCTGGATTTAGGAGGCCTGCTGGTGTTCCAGTGGTTCTGGTTGATAGAATCCGCTGGTCAGGGGTGTAGTATGGGGATATACAGAGATACTACTGCGACTTAAGACGCCTCAGGTGGATGAAGCTGGGGATGGAGTATAAATGAGTTTTCTTGCCGGATAATCTGCTCGGATACAATGCTCGGATACCATGTAGACCTTTTTCCCCCCAGGAGCTAAATCTGATTCTTATTTGCAGCGAAGCGGAGGGCACTTTACTGCTGGGTCAGATATAGATCCTGGTAAGAGCCGAGACGCAGCGGCCGCCGCTCCCTTCATCCATCACCGCCACATAGCGCGGAAATCTATTGTGTCTCAGCGCAGGCGGCCTCACAACGTGGAGTCTATAAAAGCTTCACCGCATGACCTGATGGCCGTTCTCCTGAGCCAAGCCGGCCGCAGGCTTAGTGTAGTGACACAGCCACCCGCCATCTCATACACTTACCGCTCACGCTTCTCTTCTGCACAGATGGCGTCATTGTCTGTGGTTCTTATGTCTCGCTCCATCTTCTCTCCCCAGGTCTCCGTGTCACCGTCCTCCTCACGCTGATTTTGATGGTGCTCGGCGCCGGCCTGAGATGTGTCCCGGTGACCGATTTGGAGCTGAGGAGGAGGTACGTCACTACTTACATGACGCCACGTTCTAGGTGTGAATGGGATCCAAGGCGTCGTGACGGGGGGGTTATGGCTGCCATGTGGTGTCTAACAGCAAAACAGTATAAGCCATTGATGGTGGAGAAAAGTATACTGGGATATATATATATATATATATATATATATATATATATATATATATATATATATATATATTATATAGAGTCACAGAGCTATATACATACTCTAGAGATGGGATTAGGGAGTCCACTACATTCAATGCATCAGATGTCTATTCACCTGTCAGCACTACTATATAAAGAGTAAGGCTAAACGGCCGATTCATTTATACTGAATGACTCCAGCAGAATAGTGAGTGCAGCTCTGCAGGAAATGGTATCAGTAATGTATGTACACAGTGACCCCCACCAGCAGAATAGTGAGTGCAGCTCTGGGGTATAATACAGGATGTAACTCTGGATCAGTACAAGATCAGTAATGTATGTACACAGTGACCTCACCAGCAGAATAGTGAGTGCAGCTCTGGAGTATAATACAGGATGTAACTCAGGATCAGTAATGTAATGTATGTACACAGTGACCCCACCAGCAGAATAGTGAGTGCAGCTCTGGAGTATATTACAGGATGTAACTCAGGATCAGTAATGTAATGTATATACACACTGACCCCACCAGCAGAATAGTGAGTGCAGCTCTGGAGTATATTACAGGATGTAACTCAGGATCAGTAATGTATGTACACAGTGACCCCACCAGCAGAATAGTGAGTGCAGCTCTGCAGGAAATGGGATCAGTAATGTATGTACACAGTGACCCCCACCAGCAGAATAGTGAGTGCAGCTCTGGGGTATAATACAGGATGTAACTCAGGATCTGTAATGTAATGTGTGTACACAGTGACCCCACCAGCAGAATAGTGAGTGCAGCTCTGCAGGAAATGGGATCAGTAATGTATGTACACAGTGACCCCCACCAGCAGAATAGTGTGTGCAGCTCTGAAGTATAATACAATAAGTAACTCAGGATCAGTGATGTAATGTATGTACACAGTGACCCCACCAGCAGAATAGTGAGTGCAGCTCTGGGGTATAATACAGGATGTAACTCAGGATCTGTAATGTATGTACATAGTGACCCCACCAGCAGAAAAGTGAGTGCAGCTCTGGAGTATATTACAGGATGTAACTCAGGATCAGTAATGTATGTACATAGTGACCCCACCAGCAGAAAAGTGAGTGCAGCTCTGGAGTATAATACAGGATGTAACTCTGGATCAGTACAAGATCAGTAATGTATGTACACAGTGACCCCACCAGCAGAATAGTGAGTGCAGCTCTGGGGTATAATACAGGATGTAACTCAGGATCAGTAATGTATGTACACAGTGACCCCACCAGCAGAATAGTGAGTGCAGCTCTGGAGTATATTACAGGATGTAACTCAGGATCAGTAATGTATGTACACAGTGACCCCACCAGCAGAATAGTGAGTGCAGCTCTGGAGTATAATACAGGAAGTAACTCATGATCATTTCCCTGAGCTGTATATATGTGCAGTAGATTATGATGGTGTGTAATTGCCATTTTACAAGCATACAACATGTCTGGCATTGTATACGTGACTTCTCTGGCTCCTCACTATATACATACAGTAGCTGCTCTCGCTTCCAGCTCTGTGATCACTACATTTAGCTTGCAGAGAATTTTGTTTATATCGCTGAATCATTCACTAATTCCCAGTTATCTCTTTAACTCATGGTTCCTAGTAAAATATTATAGGATGTTAGTAAGGTTCTGACGCTATAAGGAATGCACCCTGACGCTGGTGGATCGCTCCTCGGTATAGTCACATGTATAGAATAATTACTATAAACCAGATCAGGAATGGGGAACCTTCAGCCCTCCAGCTGTTGCAAAACTACAATTTCTATCATGCCGGGACAGCCAAACATGGGAATTGTAGTTTTGCTACGGCTGGAGTTACGAAGGTTCCCCCATCCCTGAACTATAAGACCACAAATGAATCTTGTCTTATATAGACGATTCTATAACATGTGCTGTCGGACATTAGCCTGCGCCCCCTCCCCCAGACCTGTATATGGTATATAACAAGTATTATGTATTCCCTCCAGGCTCATACATGGAGGTCAGCTGCTGAACGGATTTGCAGGACCCACCGCCATGAACGCTGCTCCTTTTCTCTCCACGACGTGGTTCCCTCCGGATGAACGCGCTACAGCCACAGCTATTGCCTCCATGTTGAACTATTTTGGGGGAGCATGTGCATTTTTAATAGGACCTTTAATAGTCCCGGCTCCTAACAACACATCTGGCAACCTCCTGACGGAAGAGCGTATATCGTCCATCAAGGATCGCATTGAGGCGGTGATGTACACAGGTAAATACATTGAAGATTAATGTCATGGTGTTCTCTCCGCTGTCAGAGTGGATGCCATCATGGCTGCTGTTAGTTATCATACAGTCCTCTGCCTAGTCTTGCAGCATGGTTCGTGTCACGATTATTAGATTTTCCTTTCGCAGCTGAAGCTGTAGGGTTTTGGCTTGAGCCGTGTTTGTGATGTGGGGTTGATGATTGTTTGTGTTGCAGAGTTCGGGATCATCACGGTGGTGTTTGCGGCTGTCCTGGCTTACTTCCCCGCCCGACCCCCGGTGCCCCCCAGCGTTGCTGCCGCTGGTCGCAGGCTCAGTTACAGGAGTAGCATTGGGAAGTTGCTGAGGTGAGTTCTGGTCGCACTGGTGATTGTGCTGGAGTTGGTGTTCTGCTTCCCAGCACCTTATTGCACTCCTACCTGTTTAGAACTGTACAGGTACTCCTTTAGGGTGCGTTCATACGTACAGGATCCGCAACAGATTTGATGCTGTGTTCAATTATTTAGTTACATTGATATCTGCGGCAGATCCTGTACATGTGAATGTACCCTTAAAGGCAGCCGGTCAGCTGCAATTCACATTCCAGCCCACTGACAATGTAAGGTAGTTGTTAGTAGAAGGAGGCACACCATCACATTCATATATCTGTCTGTCTGTGCTTCCAGAATGTATAAAAAATACTTTCATTATAAAGTCAGAGAGGCTTTCCCGAACTCCTGAAGGGCAGCAAGCTGTACCTCCTTCCCCCTCCCCCATACCTGATCCTGCTGGGGTCTCCGCTTCCAGGTGTCAATCAAGCAGAGAAGGGGAGGAGACCTTACAGCTTGCTGCTCTTCTAACGCTCGGAGACGTCTTTATACCAGAGAATGAAAGGATTTCTCTACATTGTGGATATCTGAAAGGTACCAGGTGTCTCCTTCATGTAACAACTATCTAACAGTGTCAGCAGTTTTGAACATGACTTAGAGCTGAGTCCCTTTAATGGGTGGAGAGATGCAGCTCATATTGGAACAATCGGTACCAAAGCGACATCTCACACCTTGCACAAGCCTTATTCTAATGAAATAGGACTGTGCAGAAAGTTTGTGTGTGCAACAGTTTCCGCAGCATCTCCCGACAGGAGCTGCGGCTTTCCATGCAACACATGCATCACACCATCATTGCATTAACCCTACAGAGAGTTGAACAGCCAACATCAAAATTGTCTGCAGGCTGGGACAGGTCGTAGTCGTCCCTAAACCCCTGCAGCACTGCCTTATCACTCACGCCCTTTTTCTCCCCTATTTGCCACTGTATCGGGTCGTGTAAAAGCACCATTATCCAGGCCTAATTAGACGAGGCCAGTGAGACATCACCACTCTTGACCTCAGTCTGGGTGTGGGGCTTTGCAGCTCAATCCTATGAAATTGAGCTGAATTTTAATACCACACACAACCTGAGAACGGGGTGGCGCTGTTTGTGCAAGAAAGTACCTATATCTAGATAGGTGAAGATTCTGCTGGTGCTGCTCTTATTATTTTGCTTCTCTGTGCCATTTCCAGTAATTTAATAAAAAGAAAATCTACCCATAAACCCGTTTGGTGCCCCGTCCTGGCCGCTGGCTCCTATATACTCCTATGCATGTTACTATATGCAGACATAGTGATGTCTGTTCTCTCCTGGTGCTGTTCATAGGACTGTTGCTGCGCATGCACAGATCTGGAGAGAACAGAGAAGTAGGAGGATGAAGGAGCCAGCAGGCAGGACGATGCACTGACCCTACTGATGGTTTTCCATTTTAAAGGGTTTGTGTAAGCATGTTCTCCTGTCTGATCTGACATCGAGGTCTGGAAACCCAGCAGCATGCTACTTGTTTTAGTTGCCAACAATTATCCTGTGAAATGCTATTGTAATTTTCAGGACCCGCACATCATATAGGCATGAGCTGAGATTGGGCAGCCCCCTAATAATTGTAAAATAGCTGCCGCTTTCCCATTTCTCATTAGTTTTTGTTAGTTTTTTTTTCTTTACTATCGGGGACTATAAATACCATTGTTCTCCTCCTCAGGCTGAAAACCTGTGCACTGTACATGATACTTTTGTTACAGTGTGTCAGTACAGCAGAGAATTCACTGCGGTATAAGTTCTTTGTGTTTCGGAAGTATCGTTGCAGATAAACCAGTCCGGGCGGCTGAGGTTGCACTTCATTGTCTATTATGCTGGTTCTCATATTCTATAAGGTTTCATGTCTTCTCGATAACGCTAATTCTCCGGCTCATGAAACGCACACTTGATCTGATCCGCTCCCCTCCTCCGAAAGTAAAGATTTGTCACTGGCAAGAATCGTTTCCTTCAGATAAGCTTGCGTTGTGCGCCGGAATCCTTAATGTATTAGCATTGTGCCAGGACGCGTGCGCTCGCCGACGCCTCCCCAGAGAATTAATTCCAGTTTATTGTATAGGCCAACACTTGCTTACTTAACACAAAATCGGGCTGACACGAGCATTGATTGGGAATGTGTGTTTATAGAGGCGGGAGGCGCAGAGGAAACCTCCCAGGGCTTTGATAAATGCAGCCGCTGATGCAGGGTCCTCACACACTGAGATGAATGTCTCTGCCTGCAGTTGTTTCCCGAGCCACGGTCGTTTGTTAATACATAGAAGCAAATGAAATCCGTTCCTGTAAGTGACACTCGGGATTAATTTAATTGAGACTTTTAACAGCTTCCCTGCAGTAAATGGAGCAGAATTCAGAAGAGCGAGAATGACTTATTCCCTGTTATTCTGACTCTCTGCTGAGGGCTTCAAAGAGGCTGCTGCAAATAACATGTCACTTAAAGAGCACCTGTCACCTGCACAGTGGTCGAGGACTATGCGGCTGTCAGCTCCCTGTTTGCCTTGGTGAGTGACAGAACGACAGGCGGCTACTTTGATTAGCTGGTGCTGCGGAGCCTCATCTATTCTGGTGCTCTCCATTATGTACATATCTCATGTCAGGAGCCTTTGGCTGCGTCACTGTGTCTGTAGGTTATTCAGTGGAGTATAATGCTTCTATAGTACAAATGATGGCGGTTTAAGAGGGTCCTCTTCCCCCAGTGACTGAATGTGTACTTTAAAGGAGTATTCCCCTCAAACATAACTTTTGATATGTTGCTGCCCATGGTGAGGCAAACAATTCCTTCCATACTTATTATTATCTATTAAGTCTCCTTCCCCCAGTTCTCAGCTACTGCTTTCTGCTGAAGACACAAAAATCTGTGTGTAAGCTTTTCTCTCTGTCTCCCCCTCCTCCCCCCCTCCCTTCTGAGACAGCTGATGTAAACATGTCCCTGGCTGGCTGTATCAGCAACATTGTAGCTTCTTTGTAATGCTGGGAGGGTGATTATAAGGTCAAGTTGCTAATGAACTCATTGTGATTATCCCTCTCTGCATTATAAAGACGTTACTATGTTGCAGATACAGCCAGTTTTAGAAGGTAGGGGGAAGGAGGAGGGAGACAGTGAGAGGCTCACACATAGATCTTTGTGTCTTCAGCAGAAAGCAGTCCACACCCAAACTTTAGTCTGCGACAATCTGCTGAAAGGTCTGCTTTTAATGAAATGTCTATTAGCTGATCACAGGACATAGTGCTGGGAATGAGCAGGCTGGCACTGTACTGGGGGTGATTTATACAGTATTGTTCTATAGATTGCATTTGGCAGGGGGAAGAAGGGGTTACTGATGCACTGAAATTGCAGGGTGCAGTGGGAGCAGAAAAGGAAAAAACTGCAGCAGAACAGCAAGGCAATGGTTGCATCACAAAGCTCCCCTGGTTAACTGTTTTCAAAAGGGGAGGGGCTTACATTCAGGAGGCAGCACTGTGTACGTAGGAAGAGCATGGGTATCTGCACAAGGGACAAACTCAGAGGTGGGTAACGCAAGGCTTCCCTCTTACCAGGCACAGTGTGGAACTTCTGACATAGTTGGGCGGATGGAGGATGCATACACATAATCCAGGCCTCCTCCTGTGTATAGCACTACCTAAGCCCCGCCCCTCACTTCCTGTGCTCTGTCTTTGTCTCTCTGCTGCTAGGGATGCAATTCCCCTAACATTGCAGGGAAGTAAGACCCCCAGTGGCCCAGGCTTTACAGCTGTTGTGTTTTGATAAATGATATATAAGTATGTTAGGATTCACACGGACATAGGGGGGTGGTGTTTGATACAGTAGTGACCATTCAACTGTTTTAGTTGCATTTGCATTGATATGATGTCTCTAAACTGCTGACAGGCTCCCTTTAGATCAGCGCTTCTCAAACTTTTTCTTCTGGAGCCTCACCCAACAGACCAAGACAATGCCTGGGCCTCACCAGACTGACTAAGAGGGTGCCTGGGCCTCACCAGACCGACTAAGAGGGTGCCTGGGCCTCACCAGACCGACTAAGAGGGTGCCTGGGCCTCACAATCTGTGGTGAAAGTCCATTTAAAAGTTGTAATAATGCTAGGGCTGCCTTTCACCCGTTTCTCAAGCTCTATATGCTAATAAAGCAAGTACAAAATAAATTAATAATGTTGCTAAAATGGAGATTTTTGCTTACAGCAAAAGGACTGTGCAGATCATAGTTACTTTTTGAAAATGGACTCTTCAGCTGGGCCTCACCAACAGCTAGGGGGCGCCTCACAGTTTGAGAAGCACTGCTTTAGAGAGTAACACTAGTAAAGCATCGGTTTCCATCGCTTGTGATTGGTGCAGCATTTTGTATGTGATAAGACACGAGGTCCTTGCATCCCTTTCCCAGCAGTCTAATCTTTATTTTTACCCCCCAGCAACCCTCGCTTCCTGATGATCGTCTTAGCCTATGCCATTCCCTTGGGATTCTACGCCGGCTGGTCGGGAGTTTTGGATCTGATTTTAACACCCATGCATGTGACCCAGGTACGTGTGCTCATATTCAGTGTGCTGGGTACAGGACTGTAATGCAGTAATATTCTCCTATATGGCTGTAGATTTAACAGGGGCCTGTGGGGTCTTGTCCCTCCTATGTAGGGTGATAGGGCTGAGCTCTTTTCTACTCTTATAACCTATTCCTTGTGTCCCGTCTCCGCAGGTGGATGCCGGCTGGATCGGTTTTTGGTCTATTGTTGGTGGATGTTTTGTTGGGATTGCTGTGGGAAGGTGAGAACAATAAATACTGTGTATAATACATTTCGCCCTGTACCCATGTCAGTCATTATAATGCGATGTAAAGGATGAGGGTTTGTCGCTGTAGGCATCAAGGTGGATGGCTCATTCTGGTTAAGTTTTCCAGCTGCTCGATGCATCCAAATACCATAGAAGATTGTCGGCAGAAGACGACAACTTTGTCCAGCTAGCCTGGCCGCTTAGTATTTTTTTCTTGTATATCTATCCTCAGATGTTTACATTCACATGACTTTTTCTAAGTTTGTGATAACATGTTATTTGTGTACCGACAAAGTTGTGTTCCAGAGTCTTAAAGGGGTACTCCAGGCGGGAGGACTTTTTTTTTTTTTTTCATCCTATGGTCGGGAGGGGGTGGATGAAAGTAAAAATGTCCACTTACCTCCTCAGTGGTGGATTCGGGGAGATAACTCAACGTTATTGCTTTCATTCACCCCCTCCCGCCTGGAGTGCCCCTTTAATATACACTATATGTCCCTATGCTGCCTCAGTGGCTGTGGGGGTAGGGAGGAAGATGAAGCTGATATAGCAGAGCCTTGCTCGATGAGGCACGAGAAGTGTATGTACATATGTATGAGTGTAGAGCGCTGCCGTATCACTATGTGAAGGTGTCGCTTTTCTGCTGGAGATAAACCGCTCAGATCTGCTTTGTGAAATCAGAACATCAGCATTGTAACACAGCGAAAGTCAAGTCCTACGCTGACAGACATCTAATATACAACATTAATCTCCAGAATAAGGACAAGGACGACTCGCTGGGAGCCGGCGTCATTGCAGAGGAAACCTGAATGGGACATTTCTTGCCATAGGCACCATCTTGCTTTGTCTCCTTTTTTTTTTTTTATCTTAAAGCACTGAAATTCTTTCTTTACGGTGGCGGCAGGGTGGCTTCTTTTCCCAGCTGCTGTTGGATGCAGAGACTTTACTGACCCTATAAAAGTTACTGACAATATCGATCAGATGAGGAGAACGGAACCTGGGAATGAATGCAAAAAATACAAATAGTTTCCTATACTTTCCACTTCTCCATCTCGGTGACCAGCTGATGCACTCTGAAGCAGGACACAGGGTATTGCTGTGTTTGGTTCCCAGTGCAGACGAAGCAGCTTCAGGGGTAAAATGTGACCAGAGTGAATCGATAGAAGGGTGAATTCACACACCGCAGAGCTGTCACAAATTTTAGCCATGTGCATTGAATAGGACAGCTGCAACAAATCTTCTCTATGTAAATTGGCCCTGAATCTAATGAATTGGCCATCGATTCATTGTAGAAGTTGTTCCACAAATGTTCCCACAATTTCCCTGGGGAGTAGTGATAAGCGGACTTGAGGAAACTGTTCGGTTCTGCAACATTGTCCCTACCCAAATGCTTGACTTTTGGCTCCCTAGGGAGTCGGCCATAGGCTGTATGCATGTTCTCCAGGCAGCCCTAGGGCAGCATCCAATTTCTACAGACGCCGGGAGTTGGGGATTGGCAAGTCCGCCCTACACAACCAGGAGTGAGAGGTCAGGGTTTCTTTATAGACCTCTTTTGGGAATCGGGACATTCAGATGAATAACTTTCTATAAGACTAAATAAATTGACAGCTGATACATTTAGATGGTTGGTAAATCTTGCTGTGGGTTTGCCTTAGGGTCCTTTAGCGATCGTTCGGCAAACGACAAACAATGAATTTTGTTCTTTAAACAATAGGTGTTTTGACTAAAAACTAAATTGGTGTGGAAAGTTGTAAATATGATTGTAATTGCATTCGTATACATACTGTGAACGACTGAAAGACTTTAGAACAATCAGCCATAATTTTGATGTCAGCTGAAAAGATCAACGACAAATTTTCGTGCGTCATTTGAGCAAATATTATCAATAAGTGGCCCATGTGAAAGGCCCCTTACTCTAGTTGTGACACTGTAGAGTAGGTCTTGAAGTTTAGGAAACTCTGTACGTGTGCACCTCCAAAAGGGGGGTCTGGATTTTAGGAAACTCTGTACGTGTGCACCTCCAAAAGGGGGGTCTGGATTTTAGGAAACGCTGTACGTGTGCACCTCCAAAAGGGGGGTCTGGATTTTAGGAAACGCTGTACGTGTGCACCTCCAAAAGGGGGTCTGAAGTTTTGACACCCACTGACTAGGGAAGGCTGCACTAATGCATCCCGCAAATGATGGGAGTTGTAGTTTTTCCAGCAGCTGGTAATGCCAATCATATGGGGATATGCTTTCAGTACACCGTTTCCCAGCTGTTTAAAAACGCCACTTTCCAGCATGATGAGAATTAGTTTTGCTCTGGAGCCAAACCCCTTCAGCTGGGACGACTTCTTCTTCTTCTTCTTCCTCCTCCTAATCTGTAGCCGTAACTCTTGTGGTTGCAGGAACACTCCTCCTCCAGGATATGGTTAATGCTGCTTTCCATAGTGTTGATTTATTGGAAAACTAAGACTCCCCGTCTTCCTCCATCCAGGAGGGCGGCGGCGTGGAGAAGCTAATTTCCCAGTAAATGGAACGGTCCTAGATGTATCTGCTGCGCGTCTGACAGCGGCACCCAAGCTGAAAACCACAATGGTCTCAGTCTCCGGGAACCTAATGAGACTCGGGGCCACTCATTTGTCTTTTCTGGAGGGCTGGATCCATGACAGGCCCGGCTATAATAATCTGCTGAAAGTTGTAATCAGGAAAATTAGGTCATAATTCTTGTCACATTTCACAGATCTCTCCGAGCTGAAGCGTTGCGGCGGTGGCGCAGGCCCACCAGCTCCTCTCCTCATTATTCCATTGAAAACGCCTTTTGTGTTTTTGTTCCACCAGCTGCTAATGTTTAGCAAGGCAAAAATATCACAATTTCGGCATTATCCTGTCATTTTCTGCAAATTATTCCTCCGTGCCGTCATCGACGACAGCCTGTAATTGTGTTTCCAGAACCGCTTAATTACAAACTCCATCTTTTAATTCCTAATTTGGAAGCTGATCCTCATATGTTTGCCTGTTTAGCTCATCCGGGAAGAGAGGCTCGAGGTGACAGATACTTGGGGCCGCGCCTGTTGTGTAGCGTGGAGTTATTAATCTATCCGGATGAGGCCGGAGATCGCAGAGAAGCCCCGGCCCATCGTGCTAGCAGAGAACTTTAGGGCCACATCTGAGGGCCCGAGCACAGGCGTATGCAACAGTGACAGCTATTCATCTATTACTGTATATCATGTGTATCACTGATATAATATTATAACTAGCCTGTATATCATGTCTGAGTGGTAGTCACAGCCCCGCCCCCTGTATGACATCACTGCTATGATAGTAAGATAATGATGTCATCAGATAAAGATCCACACACCTTATACTACAGTGACAGCTATTCCTCCATTACTGCTGACGCCCAGCATGTGTATAGAGAGGTAGTCACCGCCCGCCCCTGGATAGTATATAGACAAGTGTATAAAATAACCCCTTATGGCAAGTAGCCCAAAAACCAAAGGAAAATAGGAACAGCAAAATGGCTATAAAAGACGCCTAAGACCACAAGACCAGTGTTGAGGGGAGTTTGGCAACATTCTCCGAACCCAGATGCTCGGCATTTGTAGGGCGGCATCTAACTTCTCCAAACACTGGGCGTCAAATGCAGAGTGTTCAGTTTCGGAGAACGTTGCTGAACCCGGACGTTTTTAGCGGCTCCACTCAATTCTGTACAAGATAAAAGGACAATGGGACTTTGCTGTTTCCTATGAGCGCTCCTCATCTGATCTATAGATGGCGGCGGCGGCAGTGGTGAGTAAAGGGCGTGTACTGATCATTTGCTTCTCCTTTCTCCCCAGGTTTGCAGACTCTGTCCGGGGCATCCTGAAGCCTATTCTGGTCTTGCTCTTCTCAGCGTCTACGCTCTCGGCCACCTGGTTCACTTTGACGTTTTTAAGCAACGTCACCCACCTTCCCCTCACTACAGGTAAGTGCACACACAGTGCGGCCGCTCAGGTCACCCTGTTCTTCTACAATTCCTCTTCTTTTCCAGTCGGAGAGTAGATGAGAAACGTATCACAGTATTAAAGACAAGACTGGGCCACAAGTGATGGTGACTTCTATTATCCTGTAATTCACAGAAGGAGCTGAGGATATCTTCTCACTTACCGTCCTCTTCTTCCTGCGCTGACCCTCGCGGTGACTCTCGCCGTATGACGCTGGCGCCGAGCTGCATCGCAGCCAGAGTCCCTTTCATTGTTCCCAACTAGCACAATATATGACTTGCATTGTGGAAGCTTGGAGTAATGGCCTATTATGGCTTTATAAAACATTGTGTAAATGGAAGAAGATTGGATTCAGTAATGAGATAAATCAGAGCAAACCATCGCAACTTCAGTAAATCATCAGAAAGGCACAATGAGAGCAAATGTGACGGCTCCAGTACTGAAGCAGAGAGGAGTCAAGCTGCCCGGGCTCTGCCGAGACTCCACCGACAGATAGGGGTCAGGTGTGATGGAATGTCACTGCCTGACCCCTTTGTTCTCAGAGAGATAAGCCACCACTAAAGCTGTCTGCCTGCGGCTTAGGACCCTATTACTCAGATTATTGTGCGAAATTGAAGTGAAAATCTTTATGTATGCAGGCAACGATCCAACTGTACTTCAGCAAAAATCTTTTTCTTTCAAATCAACTGGTTTTGGGAAGTTATATAGACTTATAATTTACTACTGTAGACTACTGTAATTTAAAAATCTCCAGTCTTCCAGTACTTATCAGCTGCTGTATGTTCTGCATGAAGTGGCGTATTCTCTCCAGTCTGACAGTGCTTTCTGCTGCCACCTCTGTCCAGAGCAGCAGCAAATCCCCATAGAAAACCTCTGCGGCTCTGGACACTACCTGACATGGACAGAGGTGGCAGCAGAGAGCACTGTGAAAGAATACACCACTTCCTGCAGGACATACAGCAGCTGATAAGTACTGAAAGAAAAGTACTGGAAGTAAATTTCAAATCTATATAACTTTCTGACATCAGTTGATTTGAAAGAAGAAAAAATATTGCTGGCGTACCCCTTTAAAGCCTCCCATAAACATTTGATGGATGTGTTTGCAGTGTCGGTAATGATGAATTCTTCGGCTCGCTCTATCTCTGCGTGTGTTGGATGACATGATATATGACCGGCGTCACCTCGGTAGGGGCATCTGTACATGTGTCCGGGGATCTGTGCGCACACGTCCTCTGATCAGCCTTCTGCCTGTATAACAGATGACTGCTATGTCTGGGGATGGGAGGCCGGCTACATGTTACAGGCGGTGACACCTGTGTTCCCGTTTGATTGACTTGTTTATGAGATTCTTTGTTTCACCATCCGACACTTTCTCAGTAGAAATCCATCTCCCGCACCCACATAATGAAATGTTTAACCTTCCTAAGAAGGTCGCTTGTTACAGAGTAATTATTCATTGAAATGAGATTTCTTAATAAGCCTTCGGTCCCATACGTCTCCTTCATCCGCCAGAGTGTTTGAGCCGTGCACGCGCTGACAGCTTACATTCTGGAACTTTCCCCCAAAACGTACATAGAATTTCTGTCTTCTATATAACTTAGTATCACCGACATCACCCAGAGGCGGGTTAGATGGGCACAGGAGTTTCTCCTGACATATCGCACGCTTTCCTGGCCCGCGGGGAGCTGTTTGTGTCTGCACTCCGCAGGGTCATTACCTTTTGCGTCCGCTATCTGTTTTGTTTGTTTTTGAGATTGGACTTTTCACAGAACGTAATGATTTGTGCAGTGGGCGGCAGGCGATATCCTCGGCTTTGACTAGCTAATGATTCGTAAATCAGCCGGAATGAAGGATCCTGCATCTAAGCCGTTCCTCTCTTCATCTCGCTGGAAGACACAGGGCATGCAGGCATTTTATTATTTCCTCCGCTCCGGCATATAGGTACACTGCAGCTCGCTGTCGGAGAGGGAAACCGAGCCAAGTGTTGTAAATGTCTGCAGATATCGTTGGCGCTGAGCGCATCAGAATAAATCAGCGGCTGCAGATGAACGGTTTCTCACGTCCAGAGTTTGTTGTGTACATTGTAGTACCTGGCTGTGGAATAACAAGTACAGATGTTTATAGCAGGATGTAAAACCTGGTAACCGGGGTCCCTGTCGTTGGTGGTGATCTTCTATATTCAGAGTGACCTGACGGCTACAGTTACCTGATAAAGGACACACTATATATATATGTGTGTGTGTGTGTGTATATATATATATATATATATATATATATATATATATATATATATATATATATATATATATATCAGATTTCAGCTATAACAATTTCACTTTGAGACATTGCAAAAGTACTCATGGTTTAGGGTCTGGGCGTTCAGAGAAGCGTTCAGCTAAGCTCTTCACTCCCTAGCTCGCTGTCATTTGTTTCTCCCCGCAGAAAACGACCCCCATTAACTTTCAGGGTCCTATTACACGGGGGGGTGAAGGATTATTATCTGCCCAGTCAGGCAGTTATCGCCCCATGTAATAAAAACAGTTTCCTTGGCTGATCGCTATCATGGGCTGATCGTTTTCCGGTTTAAAAATCAGCCACTGACCGTGTATCACTTTGTTTAATAGGTGGATGGCATTTGGTATATAGAAGAAAATAACGTTTAGTACTTACCACTCCTGGCTCTTCCCGTGTCCTCCTTCCTGTTCCCTGCTCACCACGGCCGCTGACACGTCTGTGCAGTGATAGCCGCTCAGCCAATCACTGGCTGCCTGTCCTGTCTCTGCCAGTGATTGGATAAGCGTCCTGTTACTGCAAAGACAACTTCAGAAGCTCCAGCTGTGAAGGGAAGGCAGGAGGACGCCAGGGAGCCTGGAGAGGTAAGTAACTTTCATATGTACGGCGGGATCTGGAGACATACACACATTGTTGTACCGAATTAATATGGACTAAAATTCAGTTTCAGATTTGCTTGTTTGCTGAATCCACTTCTCTCTCTATGGTCTATTCCAGTGATCCCTAACTTGTGCTTCTCCAGATGTTGCAGAACTTTATTCCCAGCATGCATGCCATTGGTTGTCCAAGCATCTTGGAATTTGTTTCGCAACAGCTTAAGCACAAGATATTGAAGACCCCCTGATCTGCTCTCTGTAATTCTAACACATTTAGTAACTTTGTGCTTTTTGTCTTTTGCAGCGACCCTTTATACCTCGTGCATCCTGATCGGTGTATTTCTCAATGGCACAGTGCCAATATTCTTCGAGACATTTTTGGAAACCGTTTACCCCGTCCCTGAGGGAATCACTTGCGGCTTTGTTACGTTTTTGAGTAATATTTTCACCGGACTTTTGTTGGTGTTTCTGACTTTTTATCACACACGTAAGTACAAATAACTTTTCAGTTACTTTCGGTGTGTGTGTGTGTGTGTGTGTGTGTGTGTGTGTACGCCTGTGTGTGTGTTACAGAAATGTAGATCTCTATGGTTAGAAAGAAGCAGCAGGTGCGATAAGTCAGTGTGTTCAGATGACGCCCTGGGAGATCCACCTACTGCTGCTTCCCTCCACATGTCCAGTGACGCACTTCTTAGCCATTGTAGAATATATATGTATTGCCAATCCCATCTTTATATTCCTTTAACCCTCTGTATGGATGAATGTGGAACAGTTAGCTTACTTTAAAGCATACCTGTCAGTAAAATAACCCCACATGTCATCAGTCAAAAGTTATTGATCACTGCTCTCAATCAGAAGGTATAGCTGTGGTTTGCGACAGCGATGAACTCCCTGGCCGACACTTATTCATTTTCTCAGTGTAAGTTTGAGAAAATATTGACAGAATGAGCGGCTGGCCAGGGAGAGTATCGTGCTGCCGTCTCTCCCCGGTTATATCTTCTGCTCAGGGTGGAATCTCCGCTGTGATCTTTGACATATTTGACGTGTCAAAAGTTATCTTTAGTGACAGTGCCCATTAAAAGGAGAAATCCGGTGTCTGACTTTTTTTTTTCAAAAGAGCCATGGAGGACGCGGCTGAACATAACATGCTTCCACCTCCCGGCTCCAGCTCTTGGGTCAGCTGTCCCCGCTCACCCGACCGCTTCCAGGTCTGAAAGGGGACCCGCTCCCCGCTCAGACCAGAAAGCAGATGGGGGATCAGGAGCCAGAGCAGATGTAAGTGGATCCCAGTGCTGGAGCCAGGGAGGTAGGTGCATGTTATGTTCAGCCACCTCCTACCCGGCTCCTTTGAAAAAAATGTTCAACACTGGACTTCCCCTTTAAAGGGGTTATCCAGTGCTACAAAAAACATGGCCACTTTCTTTCAGAGACAACTTGACTCTTGTCTCCAGTTCAGGTGCGGTTTGCAATTAAGCTCCATTCACTTCAATAGAGCTGAGCAGCAAACCCCGCCCAAGCTGGAGACAAGAGTGGGGCTGTCTCTGGAAGAAAGTGGCCATGTTTTTGTAGCGCTGGATAACCCCTTTAAGCATGTGGATGGGAACAGCTAAAGGTAATCTTTCCCTCTAAATTTCGTCATACATTGTTATGTGGATAGTGAAGCCTCATAATCCAATAATTTTAATAACTGGTTCGGATCAAGAGTAAGGCTGGGTTCACGCTAGAATAATGCAGATGGCTTCCCGTGTTAGTACTAGGGCTGCAGGTCTGATCATTTGTATTCACACCATCCTTTAAATTGACATTGCAACACCAAGAAGGGAAAGTGATGGAATTATGGAAATCACAGGATCAATGTTAATGATGCAAACACTAAAGAACTGAAACAAAATATTCAAGACATCTGAAATTACTCGGTATAGAGGGCGCCCTGTACAGACATAGATGCACTTACTTGCTGAGATGCAACCGATTCAATGGAGTGTAACACAAATGCAGAAAAGCACATGCTCTATGTTAGTGTAAACCCAGCTTCAGGTTTATGCACGTTTTCCCTTTGGCAGTGCCCCCTCCCTTCCTTTATGACGGCCTCTGCCTCTGTTCAGCATTGAAGTCATCAAAGCTGACAACTATGGATGTGATTGTAGTGCCTGGCTGTCAGTATTTTTTACCCGACAGGCCCTGTTAAATAGAAATGTATCTCCATCTAATCTCTGTACAGTAACGCAAACCAACCGTAAAGCTGAAAGTAGCCGGCTGCTGCACCTGAGAGATGAATCGCCTGGACCTCTGCCATCTTGTTGTGGCTAAACTCTTGCTCCGGTTGAGCAGTGAAGGGTCATGTATAAAACTGCTTGTAGCGGGGGGGGGGGGGAGCTCTGACTTTATACTCTTTATACTTTAGTTCCTTCCTTTATTCTGGCCTCTTAGTAAGGTTACAAGCCCTCAGCTTGCAATCGATAGAAACGGCTCATATTACAGAGTTACATAAAGAACGAACAACTTGACTGGTAAGCACCTTAAGGCCCACCTGCACATTAGAGACAAATCGGTGGTAATCTGCTGACTGTCTAATATATATATATATATGGGGTCCTCTTAACTCTCGCTGACCGATATTGAGTAGCTGGGGGAGGATTGGACTTTTATTTCCACTGGTCAACTCTTTTGTGTTCAGAGAGACAAACCGCCACCGGAGTGGCATGGCAGCGGCTTACCTTCCCTTTCAGAACTCTTGAATGTTCAGCTGAACCTGTTACTGGGTGAACAGGTAAAAGTAAAGGCCCTATTCCACGGAACAATTATCGTTCATAAACTCGCTCAAACGACCGTTAACGTTCACTAAACGATTTTTTTTTAGCGAACGATAACACATAACACATGTGGTAACGTGAACTATATATGTAGTGTAATGATTATTTTGGGGTCGTTACATGGTCGTTGAAAACGTTTGCCAGGGTGATCATGACCATACGACAAACCTACTTTTTTTTAAACCTTTTTACAAACGACTGAAAGATTTCTAATTTTACGAACCGATTAGCGAATTATCTTTCAAAGACCAACAATTTTTTTCGACATGCTGAAAAACAATTTTGAACGACAATATAACGATTTTGCTTTTGTCGTTCGCTCGTTTACACCAATTCCATGAATCGATTATCGGTAACGAGCTGTCGTTGGAGCGAGTTTATGAACGATAATCGTTCTGTGGAATAGGGCCTTAATTTTTGCAGCTTTCAAAGCTGTATGGGCACGGTGACTTGCACAGACCATTCGCATTGTTCACTCCACTTGTCATCACTGTTGCTATTCTCCAAACCACCCAAGAATCTCATGTCCATTCTCCATCTATACAATAGATCCTTGCAGCCTTTTACAAGTTTTCAGCAATGCTTGAAGTATTCTTGGTCCTGCTTCAGCAGTGCTGCAGTAGTCCTAGTCATGGTGTCCTGCCCCGGCTATCCCCATTAATCAAGCAGCCACAGTCTCTTTAGTTGTAAGGTCAGGGTGCTGCTTTGGATGCAGCGGATAATTGTGCGCTGACATTTCAGGACTCCTGACATTTTGTCTTTAATTCCAGGTAAAAATTTTATTCCACGTATTCATCTTACAGGGTATGAAATTCATTCAGAACGCTGTCTGTCGCCTTCAGACCAAAAAAAAAAAAAAATCATCTGCTTTGGAGAGAATGCTGATCCATGATTCATTTTAATGTTGTCATAGAATATATAATCACAGGCAAATGATTTAAAGCTGCAAAATGAGCTGCCGAACAGCGACGGGAACATTAAGACAATATGTATAATACCAATTAATAATAGCCGTCCGTTCCCGTCCGCCCCTTCACTTGGCTGAACTTCTCATGTCCGAACATCAGGCGGCACACAACGCACTCGGGCATCAATAAACTGTGAAAAACGTTTTGCAAAATCTCATGATTCAGAGTAATTTTGTCTGGTTAGGCTAAAGTAGGGCATAACTAAGAAGCGGGCACATTATAAGCTATTACAATGTAGTCCTAGTATGTTAGCTATGAGCACAAAAATGACTGATCATACATGGGATCAGGAAACAGCAACTCGTACAGTCTTGTGTTTAAATCCACTTTATTCAGAATTTTCCTAAAGTTTGGCAATAAATAACTGGAAAAAAAGCTAAAATCCACATTACCTCCCAGTGTCATATATGGGACAATTGGGGCACTCGTGATTCAGACCTCAACAAATCGGAAGGCCTATTCTGATGACTTGGACTCCGAATGAATCTCCTGAAGTTCCCTCATCTCTAATCTTTACCTGATTTTTATAGTAAAGATTTATGAACATGCAGCACTAGTGATGTATATGCTGCCCTGTGATCTACTGTTCTTGCTGCATCCAGGTTCATTCTTCACGTTGCAGCTGTCCGGTAGTCGCTAGTCCTGCATACATTAATAATCTTATTTTACAATCCACTAGAGGAGGGAGAACATTTTTCTGTTTTTTTTCTGCTTCTGGAATTAATTTTAAAGGAGATTCGTATCCAGTTAAAAATCCAAGTGCAGCATTCAGGCTGATAAATTCAGCCATCAGGAGCAGCTCAAGCATTGCAATTACTCCGCATGGTCTATCCGTCATCTTCCAGGCAGGGTAGACCAGCAGTCATTCCTTAGGATAAGACTGAGCCACTGGGGGATTGATTGAGGCCGCAGCTATGTATGCAGTCATATACCAATGACAGCTAGATTGGATACCAGGGCAAATGCATTTGCTGACCTGAGTATGTTTTGTGTAGTTTTCCAGTTTCTAAAGCAAAGAAGTAGAGGTGTCCGCACCCAGACCCCACTGATCAAAACACCTGACATTATTATCAGCTATGAACAATGTACACATAGTTATGGATCCTATAAAGAATAGAACAATAGAGCCCCATTGTTGAGACCTTTCATAATGGCAGTCAGTGAGAGATCCCTCCCCTGAGCCCGCAAACACATGTAGTTATATCGACCAAGCATGAATGGGTAGTTCAAGAGACTGATAATAAGCAATCGTCTCCTTCGTCTCGGTTACCCTCTTAAGGTGTACCTGTCAAGTCTGGTCGCTGATGCGTGCAATCCCAATGGGGTCAGAATGTGGGTCGGGAGCAGTACCCCAGTAGTTCAGTCGAATTTGCTGTTTTCAGCAGGACTGACAAACTATGTAATATACATGAGGGCCTCCTGACTCTCCCATTACAGATAAGGATGGGGATGTAAAGGATGGGCATGTTATAAACTACCTTTGCCTTTTTATCTTTAATGGGGGAGATAAGCTGCTGCTGTCTAACCATGGCTTATCTCTCCGCTCCCCATTCAAAACTCATGAACACTTGATAGAACTGAATGTTTGTGAGTGGAGGTATTGAGGAAGATGGCTGTCAGGCAAAAGGATGCTTGACATCAGCTATTGTGGATGTATGGGCAGAAATGAGGGATTCATCTCGAGAGCAGTCACATTAGATCCTATATTATCTGTTCTTTTACCTCTGCACCGTGACCCCTATACAGTACATTTGCTGCTGCCGCTACGGTTTCCCCGTTGTCTTCTCTCGAGAGTTTCTTGCCAAATCAACTTTGTTTTGCCAACACACATTTAGTTAGAAAAATCCTTTTCTTCTAGTGTTTAGAGACTGAGCAAGTCTCTGCCATAAAAATGACAAGTGTTAAAGCCTTATGTCTAGTTGGCATCCAGAGACGGCTGTGCCGAATTAGATTCTGTTACTTAGGTGTATACCCTTAAGGGCTTGGGCACTTGTAGAACAGAGTATGCAATGTTCTCTCATAATAAAGGAGGGCAGGTTGGAGAGATGAGAGAAGAGCTGTATCCACAGCTGCAGCATCCTCCATCACTGGGAGCGCACTGAAAGATGACATAAGAGATGCTGGACAGAGAGCAGAACAGGGAGGGGGAAGGTCTCCGACATAGAGGGGCATCATCTCTACACTGGAGACATGACTTGTGTACATGACGCACTAGAGGTCTGAGGGGAAACTTGTAAGATGTATGTACTGATGTCTTTTATGTTAGCACAATGACAGGTTATCCACTGCTGCATGGCTTCCTATTTTCTCATTTGGTGCTGGTCGGCACATTCATTGGATGGTTTTTGTTGCTTGCACACACTTGGGGCAGCCGGTTTTGTTAGCAGCAGCGAGATTCATGACCATATGGCCAGTGTTTAATAAATGATACACTTCCCATGGATTGTTTAAAATGTATACCCACATCTCATCACAGGGCTGCATTTAAAGGGGTTGTCTGGCTTTAGCAAATATTCTTCTATAGCTGCGACCACATAGAAATTAAGAAACATCTTATACTTACCTGTTCATGCTTTCCCTGTGTCCTACTGTTGATGTCTTCATTGTCCCCCACTGACTGCAGACACTTCACTTCTGAGACAGAAGGGCGCTATTACACAGAGCAATAATCTGCCATCAGTCCAAATTTGCAGATTATTGTTCTGTGTTATAGACCGCGATCAGCTGATGAAATGATCATTGGCTGGTCAATGTATTTTATTCCAGCCTAAAAATAATCGCCCACTGGGCACACATCAATAGTGAAATAGGGATGTGCGGCCAACAACTGTTAAAAAAAATAAGAAACCTACGATCCCCGGTGTCCTCCTTGCCTCTGCCCTATGCCCATAGCCGCTTATGGAACGTGTGAGCCGGACTCTGAAGTAACAGGCTCAGCCGATCACTGCAACCTGCAGGCAGAAGCGAGAAGAACATCGGGGAGTGAGGAGAGGTATGTGTAAGGTTCATTATTGTAGCCCGGGGCGTGGGCTGCACTGACATCGCTACCGACCGATATACACAAATGCTGTGGGATTATCGAGCCGTGCACTAGGCTCAGTAAACAAACGCCCATCTAGCAGATCGGTGCTTGTTTACATTAGTGGGTGGGTCTCTATAATGGTGCGTTTACACAGACAGATTTATCTGACAGATTTTTGAAGCCAAAGCCAGGAATGGATTACAATAAAGTATAGATCCCAGTCTTTCTTTCATGACCTGTTCCCTGTTTATGGTCTGTTCCTGACTTTGGCTTCAAAGATCTGTCAGATAAATCTCTGTGTAACCGTAAGGGTGCCTTCACACACTGGATCTGCAGCAGATTTGATGCTGTGTTCAGTTATTTAGTTTAAATCAGCTGCGGATCTGCAGCAGAAAATCCACTGCGATACGGTGTGTGTGAAGCTACCCTATGACTGATCTCTTCAATGAGAATCTGTGCTCCCTCCCCCCAGCTGCATCTAATGCGAGGTGCTCCCCTTGCAAGGTCTTGGTGCATATAAATGATTAGCTAAATGCCATGAGCTGATTCTACCAAGGACATGAGCGTCTTTGCTGATGGTGCTTAGCTCTGTTGGGTAGCATCTTGTCCATGAATGAACCTGCGTCTTGTGGCAATGCTGCTACATGTTATCGTGTATTGTTTTTTGTGTTTTAATAGCCTGAATGTTTTGTGGTAATGCACAGAATCGGCGTGATGTTCTCTTGCTTTTTATATTTACACAGCACTGTCCTGGTCGAATTGGTGTCTCACAGGATCTTGTATCCTCGGCCTCGTGCTTATTATCTGCTCCAGGGACCCCAGTGATAAACTGACTTACCCAAAGTACACAATCTGAATGTTCAGGATTATTCAATGTTGTTTTTTCATTTCCAGAGTTGTCGTGGCTGAACTGGTGCCTGACGGGATCTAGCTTTCTCAGCCTGCTCTTTATTGTGTGCTTCAGGGAATCCTATGATAGACTCTATCTTGATGTCTTTATATCCGTGTAATAGCCCCAAACGGGCTGAACACTCCGCTCATGGCACAATTGTCTGGTATTGCACAATAGACTGGAGGAAGATGAGTGACACGAGGCCAGCGGTCTGATATTAACAACTAAATAAAATGTCCCACGTGTGTATTTTACTCTGTGATCCTGGAAACTGAAAAGCATCAATTACCAGGGAAGTCTGCGGCGCTTGCCGGCTGCCATGCCGGCATTATTAATAAAGGTGTAGTATTTTAATATTTTAATGATGAATAGGTTATACTATGTTGAGTCTAACTGCATATTTTGTCATATGAAAGGTCTGTAATCTGCAGACACCTATTGTGATGGAGGGGGATGTGGTCAATGTCTGTTATAAATTTACTGAATTGTGGATAATTTTGTACAAAATGTTTTATAATACAAGAGGACCCAGCATGTCCCGGAAGCTGAGGACCGACTTACATCCTGCACAAGAGTCTCCAAAGAATTTGTCGTTCCCCCCCCCCCCCCCCCCCCCCAAATGTATAATGTTTGATTAGGTGGCCTTAACATATCGGGATAAACCATGTACCATTAAAGCCTTGTTAACTGAAGATATTGTAGCCAGACCCTGCTGTGATGGTCCGGGTTTCATGATGCTCCTTTTTCACCCACTTTCTGAAATCAAGAGGAATTGTTGCAGAACTTTTTATTATAAGCTTTATTTACTTAAAAGGGAACTATCAGAAGGTTAGATGAATCTATCCTGTTGATAGCCGCCTATTGCGCATCGGGTGCCTGTATGTATGTTATATTTTTTTCTCAACACTGTTCCTGTGCCGTTTGTAGTCTAATCCCTGATCCAGCCCACCCACTCCATTGGTTATCATTAGAAGGAGCAGGCCGCCTCATGCGATGAGGGGACGGGGCTCCGAGCCGAGGATTACACTGCTAACGACACGGGAACGGCACAGAAGAGGACGGTAACGGACCTACCTTTCTCCTGAGCGCCCTGTGTGCAATAGGGGACTATCAGCAGGTTAGATTCATTTAAGCTGCTGATAGTTCCCTTTTAAATAGATATTTAGGTTTACGCTCTGCAGCTCAGCCGAAGGTGTCGTCCCCTTCCCCCCTTCTCTTCATTCTGCTGACAAATATAGACCTTCAGGTAGGATAGCGACTTTACGCAGGAGTCCATTACATATTAGGTTTTTGTGTTATAGATAAAGACGTACAATAATTTCCAGGATATTCAGTCTTCACCTTTTTTATTATATGACTGCAGTGTTGCACAGTTTCTTAAGTTTTTTATTTAAAGAGGTTGTCTAGAATTAGAAAAACCATAGTTACTCTATTCCCTTCAGTAGAACTGTGCTCTGCAGTACCGCACACAAACTGAGGACGCAATTGGCGCTGTTTTTAGGAAAGCTGCTGTGTTTTTTCTAACATTGATAACTTTTTTTTTTTTATAAATATTGTGCAAATAGTTTACATGTCCCTTAGGGTCCTGTTACACAGGATGATAACTATAGAGACACCTGCGCAGATCTGGGATAAAGTGACTTCTATAAGAGTCTTAACAGTCGTAATACAGGAATATATATATAACATTTTCTTAGTTCTGGTTGCAATTGTCTATTCTGTCTTCTCTGCTATAGACTAGCAAATATCATATGTTTACATAAGGGCATATAATGCGAACAAATGGTCATTTTAGGCCATTATGAAATATTCAAGCAATGACCATATACAAAATCCCCCCATATAAAAAGCCCCTACTAATGTCTGCTGATTTGCCAGGCACATAGCCATACTGCTGGTTTTGTGTGATGTCCCTTACTCATGGGTATCGCCCCTCTCCCCATCACCCATTCTGGTGTGTCTTTGCATCTGCGATGGTTCCCGGCTTTTACCCTCTACCTGTCCCCAGAGGGAGTGCGTTACAGGCTGGTCAGCAGATTGTCCTTACTACCTTACACATTGTAATAGAAATGGAGGCAGTATCTGTGTGTATGTATATATATATATATATATATATATATATATATATATATATATAATAGAGAGAGAGAGAGAGCCAAGCAAAAATCTTTAGATAAAGTGTGGCACCCTCTCTATAGGATGGGTTTATTTATTTTAACTTTATGACCTGAAGTATTGTGTATATCTTGTGCCATACAGAAGAAAGAAGTTATTAAAGGGGTTATCCGGTGCCAGGACATCTTTAACATGTTTTTGCTGTATAAGAAAACATAACAAACATGTAATGCTTACCTCTCCATGATCCTCCGGTGTCCCCCGCTGTCTGTAGTAGCCATTACTTCCAAGATGAGCTCATCTAGGGAGTGACAGCCCGTTCAGCCAATCACTGAGATGGGACAGTGCCGCGGTTGGCTGAGCGGGCTGTCACTCACAAGAAGAGCTTATCTCAGAAGTAATAGTGGCTACAGACAGCGGGGGACATCAGCGACCGCATTGAGATACCGACGGATTGCAGAGAGATAAGCATAACATGTTTATGTTTTCCTATATGACAGCAACATGTTAAAAATGAGCTAGTGCCAGATAACCCCTTTAAAGGGAACCTGTCACCCCCCCGTGCCGGGGTGACAGGCTCCCGACCCCCCCGCTACAGCCCCCTATACTGACCTGATCCCGCCGGGTCCCACTTCTGGATCCAGTCGGGTCACGGGGATCTCAGCCGCTGCAGCCCGGAGCGCGCGCTGAGAGATGAGTCCAACGCTCATGGAGAATGACTGGAGAGTCCAGCGCTCCGTCATTCTCTATGAGCGTTGGACTCCTCTCCCAGCGCACGCGCCAGGCTGCAGCGGCTGAGATCTCAGTGACCTGACCGGATTTAGAAGCGGGATCAGGTGAGTATAGGGGGCTGTAGCGGGGGGTCGGGAGCCTGTCACCCAGGCACGGGGGCGTGACAGGTTCCCTTTAAGTGCTACAAGTAATCCTGTTCCATGAGGTGTCATTGCATTACTACTGAGTCCGGTCAATAAAGAAGATCCATGGATTTTTTTTTCTTCATGGGAATGTCCCTTTAAGGGGAAGATGTAAGGGAGCTCAGAGCCCGTTGTGTCTTGTCTTGCATTATTGTGCTTCTCTGCGAGATCATTAACTAGAAGTGTCAGTGTGTGAAGGCAGTCGCTGATCATTTCACCAGGGACATCCACATCCTACATTCAAGCACCTGTCACTTTGTAGAAGCCTCATATACCCTGAGATGGTACTGAATTACAATCCTCATCTATTGGGGGGGGGAAAAGTAACCTACAATAGACAATGGTAAGTTCAATTGTATATATATAAAAAAGTAAAGGCCATCTCGCCTATTATCTTCTACCCAAGGTGGCCAGACACTCTCAGTAGCTGTCACAATATTTCCATAGGCACGAACGATCAGTATAGCTGAATGTGTGCGCTCTGTAGAGAGGAGGCGGTAGGACAGATCTGGTAGGAGCTAACATAGGACTCTGATAATATAGAGTTTTATATAGTAAGATGATCCTGCCAGCATGTGGTCGGATTTTTAGCCATTCTCCTCTCTTGCAATGTTGCTATTGAGTTACCACCACTGTGATGCCCCTTCACCCTCTACGGAGTTTCACTGTATGATTTCCACATTGACAAGTGTCACTTCTTGTTCAGTAATCTCCGATGATGAAGGTTCGACTGTCTTAAACCTGCTTATGAGTTATTTCCTTCTGACCTCGTGTCTTTAGGATTGCGTGGAGCAGTGACTCCACGTGGCATTATTTTTTGTTTTGTACTTTACTCCATGCTGCTAATATATTGGGGTTATGAGAAGTTCCCAATATTTCCCTGTTTTGTTGATTATCTTGTGGAATTGTTCTCTAATCTGTGTATATAATGTGATCCAGAATAAAGTTGTTTACTGTCTAATCCTCTCTTAACCTGCTCACTGCTAGCACGGTCAGGTAACCCCTTTTTTTATGATGATGATTTTTTTTCTATTAATTTTAATGTTAAATAAATATTCTAAAATCCTTTGTTTTTGTTTACTTTATTTGATGAAATAAAATTATGGCTACTGTGATCGTGTGATGCATTCTATGTAAGAGATGGGTTCACTGAGCAGATGCATCTCTCGTGATGGCTGGGGATACTTACCACTATACTAACGAGGATAAAACTATTAAACCTGGAGCATAGCAGATCTATCATCTACCAACAAAGATGGAAAACAATCATGTCTTATCAACTGCAGAATAGAAAATTGTCAGGTTTCTTGATCAACCAGTCCTGATGAGATGGTAAACCCTTGAATAGGTCTCTAAAGATCTGGAAGATCAGACTAATTGTGATATTGTGAAATATAAAGAGTCGACCGATCAACAAAAAAGCTTTGATGTGCAGAAGCAGTCATTTTCATAAACCAGGTTAGTAATTTTTTTAATGTGTTTTGTTGAATTAGCTGTCTCGCTCCTGGCAGTGTATATTTGGGGGGAGGGATATGATTGCTGGTACCTCCTATCAAGATTTGATCCAAAGTCATGCAAAAGAATGGTGTATGGGTTGGAGATTGGTGCTCTGCTGGCATCTCCTGAATATGATGGGTGAAACTAGTGCATGTGTGACCATTACACTATTCTGTTTGGGGACTAGACCCTGGTAAGAGGCTTTTCATGTGCATTTTCTCCTATTTAAATGTAGAGCTAAAACATTAGAGAAAAGTGAGAGTCGTTAAGATTTGTTTGCAAGTTTTTAATGGGGGATATATTGGATGTTAGTGAGCTATTTAGGGCCCGTTTACACAGAACAAAATAGGCGGCATTTCAAGTGGAGCCTGCACCGCGGACACTGATCGTGCGCCTCTGCTCAAAGAATAAACATGTCACTTCTTTGAGCAGATAGTGGAGATGCAGTAGAAATCCCATTGACTCAATGGGACAGGTGGAATTTTAAGTGGCGTCCGCACAGGCTCTATTTGCAATTCTGCCTCTCTGTGTAAACAGGCCCTTTATTTTCTAGATCAGCAATCTTAAGTATGCATAGTGAACCCTCTTTACTGTTGCAACCATGAGACCTGATGTTATGGGTTCATAGAGCCCATTGTTCTTGTGGTTTAAAGGGGTAGTTCGGCCAGAACCTCTGTTTTTCAGAATGCCCGGGGAAGGGGCGGGTGGAAAAAAAATCCACTTACCTCCCTGGTTCCCACATTGCTGTCGGCATTCCCTTGCTCCAGTTCTTTAGTCTGTGGCTGCTTCCTTGTATTGAGATGTGACATGGCAGGTCCGCTCAGCCATTCAGCCTCTGTAGCAGTTTACCACATCTGGCACTAAATGGTTAAACGGGACTACCATGTCCTGTCTCAAAACTAGGAAGCAACTGGGGACCTGAGTGGCGCAAGATGGGTGAGAGCTAAATCAATTTTTTTTTTTTCACCCATCCCTTTCCAGGGTATTGCTATTGGTGGGGGTGGGTTGTACACAGGTGGAGACCAAGAAAGCATTGCAACAGGAGTGTCATATTTTTATGCGTATTAAACTTTGTGGATAGGTTTTACTGTGGATCATCTTGTATTCTGTAGCTAGATTTCCAATAGGGTTTTGATTGCAGATTTTTACTTCCCATTAGCGTCTTATTGACATGCTGCTGACTTAGAAATCAGCTCTTGCCTCCTAGTACAGCTCCTTCTCGTCTGACTCACGGCAGCACTTATCTTTTTGCTCTACCCATAGATGGGGAAAGCGGTTTGTCACATTTTCTGTGCTTTAATTTAGCCCAAAATGGGAATTTGATGGTATTGAGCCGTAACTTAGAGGAAAACGTAATAGGCCAGAAAGCCTTTTAATTTAAAGTTGTAGATGCAATTTGATTTGCTATCTCGAACTCTGAATGCAGATTAAAAAGAAACTGATGTGTGACTGATATATAGTGTTCGGTTGAGGTAGCTAGTTATCGCTCAGCGGGGATATCCAGGATTAGAAAAACATGACCACTTTCTTTCACAGACAACAAGACCCTTGTCTCCAGGTTGGATGCTGGTTTTGCAACTCCTTTCCATTGAAGTAAATGGAGCTTAATTGCAAACCGCACCTGAACTGGAAACAAGTCATGTTGTCTGTGAAAGAAACACTCATTTGCTCCTCGTTTCCTGCTACTACACGCGGCGGCAGTGAGCTGGTAAGTGCAGGGAGGTGGCAGCCCATAGAGGATAGCGGCGGTCTGCTGCCGCTGCTCCTGTTCCGTGGAGCGACAGTAGCATATCGCTGCTATCACAGTCATCTGTCTTAACATGTTGAAAGACAAATGACTGCAAAAATCAACCGGCATCATTCATGTTTCATAATTTTTCAGTGTAATAGGGCCTTAACTTTGGATATCCCCTTTCACTCACATCCAGTATGGTGCTTTTTTTTAAATAAGTTGGACACGTTCTAATAAAATGCTTAGATATGTAGTACTTGTAATTAGTAGTGTTATTTCTCCTACTTATTTCTCAATTTTCTATTGACTTCAATGGAGTGTAATATTAAGAACATGTACCTTAAAGCATGGAGAGGTAACTGTTTATGTTGTGTCATTGTATAAAACAAACATTTTTAAGTGCCCCATAATTCCTTTAACCCCAAGATGACCCAGGAAGTACCTGTATTTCCTAGTGCCACTAGAAGAGTTCAAAGGGGGGCAGATTCCATGAGTAGGTGGGGACTGCAGTAGTTAGCGGGCAGGGTCCGAACGCGATGCGAATCGCAAATGTAGAGGTGCGATCCGTTCATCTTAGCCGGCCAGGCCTCAATGTCTGAGTGACTTAGTTGGTAACCTATAGATCTGGGCCTACAGCAGCCCACAGCAATGCAGCACTGATCTAATGGATCAGTGGTATATAGTGTATACTACACTGACCTCTATAAGAAATCAGTGTAGTTTTATTAGAAGTCCCCCAGGAGTACTTCTAATTTACCCCTTAAGGTCAAAGCCAATTTTCGTTTTTGTGTTTTTGCTTTTTCCACTTTATATTTAAAAGGCACTTGCATTTTTTCACCTAGAGACCCACATGAGCCCTTATTTTTTGCAACACCAATTGTACTTTGCAATGACAGACTTTATTTTCCCATAAAATATGCTGCAAAATCGGGAAAAAATCATTTGTGCTGTAAAATTTAAAAAAGGAATTTTTCACTTCAGGGAGTTTCTTGTTTTACGCTGTTCGTCCTATGGTAAAACTGACATGTTATCCACGTTCCTCACATCAGTACGATTACAATATGTAACTTGTATGACTTTTATTTTATCTGATGGCTTTTAAAAAAAAAAAAATTAAAAAAAAAAAAAAAAACTAAATGTGTTTAAAATTGCTCTACTCCCAACCTTTTAACGCTTTAATTTTTTTATAAAAAGGAGTGGTGAGCTCAACCTAGGGTCAAAGAAGAATAATTGGTTAAAGGGGTTATCCAACGTGGGGGCTATTTTTAGATGTGGCAGGGGAGGCTGAAAGAAAAGACGTCCACTCACCTCCCCGGTTCCAGCGGCGGGTCCCGCATCGCGGCGATCCGGCGCCCAGTTCCCAGCCGTTTCTGGGTGTCTGACGCGGGCCCGAGACGTGACGTCTCAGGTCCGCTCAGCCACTCAGTGAAGGAGGTGGGATATCTCTTTTCTTTCAGCCACCTCCTCCTCAGCCACATCTAAAAATAGCCCCCACGCTTTATAACCCCTTTAATGTCGTGTCTTGAATGCACTACCTGGTTCTGCACCCGATAAAACCTGCATTGTGACTGATAAACAAATAAGAAAAAAGTGGTAGGCTCTCTAAAGACACTTGACAGATATAAATTTTAAGTTCTCTATGTAGTTTATAAGGTAAAATATCAATAAAATCTGTTTATAGATATATATATATATATTCACATGGTAATATAACAATATTTTTTATCGTGATATTTTTTGTTCGTGTGAGGTGTCATTTATTGTGCCATGATCTGTACTTTCTATCAGTACCTTGTTTTATATATGCGACATTTTGATCGCTTTTTATTGAATTTTTTCTGGATTTAATGCAACCAAAAAGGCGCAATTGTGCACTTTGGAATTTTTGTGCGCTTACGCCGTTTACCATGCAAGATCAAGAATGTGATAATTTAATAGTTCTGGCAATTATGCATGCGATGATACAAACACCAAATATGTTTGCTTGCTTGTTTATATTTAAAAAATGGGAAAAGGGGGGTGATTTGGACTTTAAAGCGACTCTGTACCCACAATCTGACCCCCCAAACCACTTGTACCGTCAGATAGCTGCTTTTAATCCAAGATCTGTCCTACAGTCCGTTCGGCAGGTGATGCAGATATTGTCCTAAAAAAAAAATACTTTTAAATTTGAAGCCCGTGCCAAACAGGAGTATCTGTGCCCTAACTGCACCACCCCTCCGTCCCTCCTCCCCGCCCTCCTCATCATTAGGAATGCCATTGGAACATTTTCTACATGGTGGACACTGCACAGGTCCTTAACAATCCAGCCCATGTGCCGGGCTGACACAGGTGAGGAATAGGAGGCAATCTGCCTGGAGCATTCCTAATGATAGGGAGGAGGGACGGAGGGGTGGTGCAAAGTTAGGGCACAGATACTACCGTTTGGCACGGGATTTCAAGTTTAAAAGTATTTTTTTAGGACAATAACTACATCACCTGCCGAACGGACTGTAGGACAGATCTTGGATTAAAAGCAGCTATCCGAAGGTACAAGTGGTTTGGGGGGGGACAGATTGTGGGTACAGAGTCGCTTTAACTAGAAGTTCCCCTGGGGGACTTCTATATACAGAGCATTGATTTCTCTTAGAGATCAATGCTATGTATATACACAGCAATGATCCATTAGATCAGTGATACATTGCTCTGTCCTGCTGCAGTCATTGCGACGCTGAGGCCCGGCCTCAAAGTGCAAAATTGTGCATTTTTGGTTGCATCAAATTAAAAAAAAAATTAAATAAAAAGTGATCAAAAATTGATCATAGTGCAAAAAATGCCAGACAGCCCCATAGACCAAAAAATAAAAATATAATATGGATGGGAATTGAACATTTAAATTTTTGTGTTTTTTTTAAAGATTTTATTTTTTTAAAAAGCTGTGAAATGAAATACGCAATTTGTATAACTTATTATTGTAATTGTACCGACTTGAGAAACACATATAACGTCAGTTTTACCATAGGGCGAATGGTGTAAACAAAACCTCCAAATAAAGAAAATTGTTTTATTTTTAATTTCACAGCACATATAACTTTTTTTTTTTTTTTTGCTTTCACAGCCTATTTTATGTAAAAATTAAGTCTCATTGCAAAGTACAATTAGTGGTGCTAAAAAAATGCAAGTGCTATGGCCTTTTAAACTAAAAAAGGAAAGTGCAAACATGACTAATACCTCGACAATGTAAAGTTATACTAGACAAGTCTATGCAGATATACTGAAAATAGCATTTTTGGGGATAGAAAATAGATTTTTATTTATTAAAGGCATTTTAAAGCAAGGAAGTTGATGTAAACGTGTGACAAAGCAGGTATGTTCCTAACCAGCTATTAAAAGGTTAATCTGGAGACTGATCTCCACACAGGTGCAGGGAGATTGATAATACAGAGGTGTTCTGAAAGGAAACTGTGGATACGGCTCTGCTGCTGATCCTGGAGGCGGCTTTATCAGGAGAGATCTGTGATCCATGGATGGGTGAGAGCGAACACTGGGACTATAATGACTGTGCTATAGGAAACAGGACTGGATGATCTCTTAGAACTTAGGTTTATATTGTGTGATAAACCCCTTCCTGCCTAGAAGCTGGATAAAAGCTGGATTTTATTTGTGGAGCTTCTACACATAATGAACATAAAGCTGCTGAGACGTGTTTGTGAACAGGATCTTGTGCTTAGAGCGTCTCTAGCAGAGCTTACACCCCATAATGCTACACTACAGACATGCAATAATGAAAACATCACAGATGTGTAGACAGTATACAGCATTGTGCGTGTTGCAGAATAATTTTAGCTATGTAGATACATGTTTAGGTGTGTGTTATGGTTAGTGTTAGTCTCATCTTAGGCTGATTCATGGCGCAGAGTATGTAACAAATTACAGCCACAAAAAAGTCAGTAAATTGTGTACTGTTTAATTTGGGGGGGGGGGGGGGGGGGGGGGTATCCATGTATTGGGTTGTTATATTTATCTTTGCCCTGTAGAAAGTTTTAGATGTAAAGCGTTTTACCATTGTTTAATACCGTTAATAGAGATGAGCGAACATCCATCCGAACTCGAACGTTCGCCATTTGATTAGCTGGGGCTGCTGAACTTGGATAAAGCTCTAAGGTTGTCTGGAAAACATGGATACAGCCAATGACTATATCCATGATTTCCACATAGCCTTAGGGCTTTATCCAACTTCAGCAGCCACCGCTAATCAAATGCCGAACGTTCGGGTTCAGATGGACTCCAGCTGCTCCAGGTTCACTCATCTCTAACCGTTAATTATAAAATGGAAATTTTATAGTTTGAAAAGTTTCATAATATTGAGTATGATTGTGACCTTGGATTATTTTGTTTAAGCTATAAACTTGTAGCCATGATGGCGAACCTGCGAGATCGGCATTCGTTTGCAGTGTCTTTACATGGCACAACAAATTGAGTGTCCAGGCTGCAGATAATCGCCGTACCCTGTGCCTACTTGGTGACCGCTTAGTGACAGAAAAATGTTTCACTTACACGTATTTCACCATATAATATAAATAACGTCTTATTTTTTTTGTTTCAGTATGAGTATAACAATAAGTCAATAGTTTTATATTTTCCTATTTTTTCCCAAATATAATTCTTTGAACTGCTCTAAAGTACTTATGTACATCAATGTAACACACATACATTGCATTGGTCTATGACATCAGCACTCTATTCATACAGTCTGCCATAGCCACGTTATAGAAGTACAGTCTATTTGACAAAGATTAAGAAGGCTTCTTGCTGCCATAACTAATTAGCACCCCATAATGGTCATGAGGGTGCTGAGCAAAGACATATGTGGCATCTATAAAGTAAGGCTCTGTTCACACGGAACATCATTATGACATTCTATGGGAGGCTCATGTGCTTCCTCTCTCCGCGAGTAGGCGCATCAGCCTCCCATAAAATGTCATTATGACACGGGGCTGGCTAAATTCTGCTACTTTTGCTCCGTGTGAACTGAGCCCTAATACTCAACATGCCTTGATCACATTATTGGCCTCATTTGCATGTCTGTATTTTTTTATTGTAATTGTGGATCTACAATTACAGACCAATAGGTTTCTATGATCTGTGATTTGGCTGTGATACCGACATGCCCCAGTGTGGACAGTAATTGTGACATGGAAACGACAATAGAAGTCTATAGGATCATCAATAATTTATGGACCTTATAGAGGGAATGTCTGCAAAATGCAGGTTCCTAATTCTAGTCATTGATATCATTTTGATCATTCATTCTTTGTATACAAGTAACTCCCCGCTTTTATAGATCTGCAAAAAAAATTGTTGCATTATGGATAAAATTTTTGCAGATTGCAGACTAAAAATTGTGGACCTAATATACACTATAATCCAAAAAGAAAAAAGGAACCTGTATATGTAGCCTTAACCCGTCAGGATTAGAGATGAGCGAATCTAAAATAGGAACTACTCTAAAGTCTAATAGTGACATTGGGTGCTGGTGCTGAAAAAGTTTACGCTAGTGTACTGACACAGTCATGCAGCTTTGTCGGTACACTAGTGCAAACATTTAAAATGTTTAGGAGCTCCCGACATCATAATTTAATCATGATGCTGGGAACTCTCAGGTTCAGTCTGCAGAACACTGTCCGTGTACGAATGGAATTCTACAGACGTGTGAATGACCCCTAACACATTCCTGTTACCACCCTTTTTAGTATAGTTTGTGCAGTCAGTATATAGACAGCGGTTCAGTGTTCTGCAGTGCTATACAAGCCGTCTTATCTCAGGTGGAGGTGAATCATTGCAGCTGCAGCAGCTGGAGGGGGGGGGGGGTTAATCCCAATTGTTTGCTCTTTCCTTCTCTATAATCAGAGAAGCGTCTTGTCGTGAGTCTCAGGCAATTTCCCCTTAATTAGAGCTGAGACACGAGCGTTAGATGCGGTAATCAGCAGAGGACGCCGCCACTTCTCGCCCTACGTGAAATCTCCCAGTGTTTTCTTTTTCTTCTGAGATTAAACACCTTTCCTGCTTCATAAACAAAATGACTCCCGATCTAATCCGCTGTTGTATCTGTCCGATGTGTACAATGTGTATCAGCCTCTGCTAGAGGATTAAGTATGAGATGTAATGGCCAAATCTATGAATCAGAAATGTGCAGAATATGGCCCAACACTGTAAAGCATAGCGATAACCTAGGGGTGCCGTCAGCTGGGCTGCAGAGGTGAAGATTGGCGACATCTTCTAGATTTTACTAGTTGGTTCAAAATTAACACATGGGGGGATATTTATTAAGGTGCAAGCACCAGTGTTTTAAAGGGGTAGTGCGGCGCTAAACAATCATTCACAAAATAACACACATTACAAAGTTATACAACTTTGTAATGTATGTTATGGTAGTGAATGGCCCCCTTCCCCGTGTTCCCCTCCACCCACGCTAAACCCGGAAGTGTGGTGCATTATACTCACCTGATTCATGTCGACCCCCGGCCACTATCTTGTGACAATGATGTAGTCTTTGGGAGGCCGGCCGAACCATTTCATCCGTCCCTCATGCCGGCCCCCCTCTGTCATGTCATCAGCTGCTCAGCCGCGATTGGCTGAGCATAACTAAGCTCAGCCAATCGCGTCTGAGCAGCTAATGGCGTGGCAGAGGAGGGCTGGTGCGGTCCGGCCCGCCTCCCGAAGACTACATCATTGTCACAAGATGGAGGACGGGGTCGACACGAATCAGGTATGTATAGTGCACTACACTTCTGGGGGTGGGGGGGACATAGGGAAGGGGCCATTCACTAACATAACATACATTACAAAGTTGTATAACTATAATGTGTGTTATTTAGTGAATAATTTTCTAACGCTGCACTACCCCTTTAATAATGAAGAGAACAACACACTTTGGCGCATGCTATATTGTGACTCTACTCTATTACTAGCACCTTACTTTTTCTACTTTTAAAGTAAGAGGAGTGTGATCAACAACGTCACAAAATGACAGCAGGCTCAGAATTGAATTTTGAGCTTGAGGTTGTGTTCACACAGTATTTTTGTATCAGTATTTTGATTAATATTTTGCAACCAAAACTAGGAGTGGATTGAAAACACAGAAAGGATATGTTCACATCGTCTTGAAATTGTATGGATGGTCATCAGTTAATTGGCGAATAATTGCAGTTATTTTAAAACAATGGACGTTGCATTGAAATAACGACTGTTATTTGCTGTTAAATGACGGCCATCTACTCAATTTTAACAGTGTGTGAACAGATTCTGTATTTTCAATCCACTCCTGGTTCTGGTTGCAAAATACTGAGCAAAAATACTGTACGGGAATATAGCCTAAGGGTACGAGCTTGCAGCGAAATCCGCGGCAGATCCTGTACTGTGAAGCTGAATGGGTGCTGTACACGCAGCGGATCCACTGTGTGCATGGGACCCAGCCCCTTTTACACCCCCCCGCTTTAGCGCAGAGCATACATTACCTGCTCAACGCCGTGACACACACACAGCCGTGGTGCCGAGCAGGTAATGTATGCTGGGGGGGGGGGGGGTTTAAAGGGGCTGGGTCCCATACCCGCAGCGGATCCACAGCTTCACAAAACAGGATCCACTGCAGATTTCGCTGCAAACTCGCAGCATGTAAGCCGTTGTGGATCTGGTACGTGTGAAGCTACCCTTAAGGATTATTCTGGTGAATACACTTTTTAAATGTTTATTAGTTGTATAACTAATAAATTTATTTTAGCAAATGCTAATTGTATAATAAATGGCTGCATTAAGGGGTGACAGGGCCCCTCTGCTGCCGCCATAAGCCCTGCCCCAGCACAGTTACATATCGCTAGGACTTCTGCATACAGATACTGAGCCTCCCCAATGTCTGTTCTAATGAAGTCCATTATTTCTTCTAATTGTTGGTATTAAAATATACATTAGACTTGGGGAAACATCACTGCAGCCATGGCACAGGGTAGTAGAATGGAGATAACTGTCAATCTCGCCCTGATACAGAAAGAGTTTTCCTTCTCATCTGCATATTCTGCAGCAGGAAGTCTGCACAGTTTGGTGCTAGTTTGCCCTTGCAGCTTTTGTGCAGTATTTCTGCTATGTATGGCCATACCTTTAGGCTGGGCCCAACATTAGCATAATATGGATGTATTTTTGCGTCTGTATCATAGGCACACCTCTCGACCCGACTGCAGGTCTGGTGAATCATACAGTTATCAGATTTAAGGTCAGGCCGGGACTTGTTAACATAATTCAGATGCATTTTTGCATCTATATTCTAGTGTGAACTTGGCCTTCTAGCGGAAATGTTCTTGAAAAGAGCAGCGAGGAGATCATTGCCGTGATGACACAAGTTCCTGAACAGCTGCTGCTGTTTTCTTTGATAAACTTTTAATTAGAAATTCTGCCTCTTCCAAATTCTGCCCCCTCTCCACAGTTGAGCAGTCCCTGGTCTAAATAACATGTGTCAGTGGGAGTCAGCAGCCGAGGCTCGAGCCTTGTTAACAAGAGGAGCGCATTTACGTGGGCGCACCCTACATGGAGGCTTGGAGCAATGTGTTGCTGCTCACGTCTCCTATACATTGCTTTGTCAGTATAATGATATTACAATGATATGCAGTGCAGCATGGTATTCTCCATATTGTGCTGGGAGCATAAGGACCCCTGTTATTTTGTAGATAAAGATTCCTTCACATGCTCAGGAAATAGCGAATGCTTCACCTCCTCTCGGCTTTGATAGGACTCCTTTTGATCTAAAAAGATGCCTGATATGAGTTCTCGCCACCATTAAGTATTGTAATTTATGATGATCTCAAAGCAAAAATGGAAGTTTATATGGCGGTATAAGGATTTCCATAAATATATGTGAGACCTGAGAACTGTACTTCCGTATGCCCCTTATTTCATATGTATGCACAGAAACAAGGAACATGTCCTGTTAGGCTTCATACAAAGGAAGAAAACTGCTGCACATAAAGATGATACAAAGGGGTTTTAAAGTCTCTGCGTTTTAATAGCTATAACTTTATTTTCTTGTAGCTGTGTATAGTTTTGTGGAATCAGTTAACCGTTTTTAATGACACCTTTTTGTTACATATAATGGGGGGATAAACAAAGAAAAAAGTTAATACTTAGACTAGTATAACATAACACTAAGAACGTGCTAGATTTATCATAGTAAAAACAAAAAAAACGCTCTATAGTGTACACGCATCTCCAATTTAAATCACCATACAACAAATTCTGTATAAGTGGATTCACCCATCTCGCTTACTTATCTTTAAGAGAACATCTCACATGCAATTTCTACTGCAGAAGAAGGTCTTTCCTTCCTGAGCTCTTGGTATCCTAATGGTGATCTGTGTTAACCAGTTTAGGGTATGTTCACACTTACCGGATCCGCAGCAGATTTCATTTAAATAACTGAACACAGCATCAAATCTGCACCATCAAATCTGATCCTGTAGGTGTGAACGCACCCTTAACTTGCTTCCATTTTCACTTTGCATATTCACCTCTCCGGCATGGGTTGGACTGTTTATACCCCACACCTATTGCAGCTGACTACATCTTAGCTGCGCGGACCAAACTACATCAACACCTATAGTTTTATGATAAAAGAAGGACTTTTATGTTATTCATGTCTTTTTCATATGCGAAACTTTATGCTTATATAGTTCCGGTTTTAGTAGATGCAATACCAACGTGATGCTTTGATAGCGTAGTTACCATGCGACTTTAATCTGCCAGTTATACTTTAATATTTCATCGGTAAAAACAGTACCATATACCAGCTACACACCTCTTATTAGTTACTTGTTGCCAGCAATCTTTGACAGTATTTCTCCCAGCAACTGTTTGTTTTTTTTCTGCGCACCTGACTTACACGTACAGCTCTTGCCATTTCCTTTTTACAAGCCGTAACATGTTATCCAGCCTCAATGGTATTATAGTATTACCACCTCCACCAGCTTCATTCATATGGTGTATGCTTTGTATCCCTTTGTGTATTTCAGTGAACTATTTATTTTTTTCCCCCAGTTCTTTCCAGTACGACCGCTGGTGTTTTTGTGAATCCCACATCTGGGAATAGATGTAGAACAGACACACGTCCTCTCCACTGCACAGGTAAATGTCCGAGCAGATCACTAGAGATGAGCAAACTTCGGACTTTTGGTCAGAAAGCAGTTCGCTCTCGTGATGCCTGTGATCCCGGACACATAGTTGCGCTCCCGGGAATATGCGGCCAGGATATTCCAGGGAATCGATGTTGAAATCCCTGGAATATCGTGGCCGCACAGGCATGACGAGAGAGCGCCGATGCCATCGGACCAAAAGTCTGAACAGTTCGCTCATCTCTACAGATCACCATAGAAAGGTAGATGTAGAAACATAGAAGACGACTTGGTCCTTCTAGTCCGCCCTTTTTAGTAGCTCCTTTCTTATTGTCTAAGGCCTTATGCACACGTTCAGTATTTTTTTTCTGGTCCTGAAACAACCCACTAAAATTTACGGATTGGACATCCGTATTTCCGTAAATCCATTTTTATTACTCCAATGCTTTTCAATGCACTTAATCCGTATTTTTTTACAGAAATACGGATGCCAACATGTTACAATCCATAAACAATTGATTTCAATGAGAGGATCCGTAAAGAAATCAGGGTCCGCACCGGGTCCGTACTGGGACATGTCCCTTTTTTTTTTTTTTTTTTTTTTAAGGATTGATTTTCATCCATTCCTGCTACTGATAGTGTGAATAGCCCAATAGACATCAATGTGCACTAACTCGGTCCGTAAATACGGATCCGTAAATTACGGAACGTGTGCATAAGGCCTTAGGGCTGTATTACACGGCCCGATCAGTAATGTAAACCAGCTAGATTGATGTTATTTACTGAGCTTATAAGATGGTTAGATTAGACATCATTAGTGATGTCCGTGCAGCCCCTGCTTTGAGTGTAAAATAATAAAATTTATATGTATATCTTTCCCCGCTCCCCGGTATCTTCCTGGCTTCTGCCTGCTGTCTGCAGCTGCCGGTGGAACTTAAGAGGCGGTCTGTGAAGTGACAGGCTGCTTAGCGAATCACTGGCTGAGATGGAACCGCTATGGCCAGTGATTAAGTGACCTGTCGCTTCAGAGTCTGGTGGCTGCGGGCAGAAGCCAGAGAGATATTGGGGAGTGTGAAGAAGTATGTATATACATCAGCAAACAGACAAACCTTACCCACCAACCCTTCTCCTATATCACTATCCTTACCCACCAATCCTCCTATGTCACTATCCTTACCTACCAACCCTTCTCCTATGTCACTATCCTTACCTACTAAACCTTCTCCTATATCACTATACTTACCTACCAACCCTTCTCCTATGTCACTATCCTTACCCACCAACCCTTCTCCTATGTCACTATACTTACCTACAAACCCTTCTCCTATGTCACTATCCTTACCTACCAACCCTTCTCCTATGTCACTATCCTTACCTACCAACCCTTCTCCTATGTCACTATCCTTACCTACCAAACCTTCTCCTATGTCACTATCCTTACCTACCAACCTGTCTCCTATGTCACTATCCTTACCTACCAACCCTTCTCCTATATCACTATCCTTACCTACCAAACCTTCTCCTATGTCACTATCCTTACCTACCAAACCTTCTCCTATGTCACTATATTTACCTACCAACCCTTCTCCTATGTCACTATCCTTACCTACCAACCCTTCTCCTATGTCACTATCCTTACCTACCAACCCTTCTCCTATGTCACTATCCTTACCTACCAACCCTTCTCCTATGTCACTATCCTTATCTACCAAACCGTCTCCTATGTCACTATCCTTACCTACCAAACCCTTCTCCTATATTACTATCTCTACCAACCTTCTCCTATGTCACTATCCTTACCTACCAAACCTTCCCCTATGTCACTATCCTTACCTACCAACCCTTCTCCTATGTCACTATCCTTACCTACCAACCCTTCTCCTATGTCACTATCCTTACCCACCAATCCTTCCCCTATATCACTATCCTTACCTACCAACCCTTCTCCTATATCACTATCCTTACCCACCAAACCTTCTCCTATGTCACTATCCTTACCTACCAACCCTTCTCCTATGTCACTATCCTTACCTACCAACCCTTCTCCTATGTCACTATCCTTACCTACCAACCCTTCTCCTATGTCACTATCCTTACCCACCAATCCTTCCCCTATATCACTAACAAAGTCCCTACTCAGAATATGCTCCCATTACCAATGACCCTCTGGTATCCATCCTTCAGCCAGCCACAAATCCCCTGAAATATTCAGGCATTGAGTCCAGTTTTCACTAACTTCTCTATTAGCTTATTATGGAGAACTGCATGAAAGGCTTCACAGAGTGCCAGATAGCGATATTCATGGCACCTTCATCCAGCATGTTTGTGATATAGTCAAAGAAATTGATGCCATTAGTCTGACATAATCTGCCTGCAGTAAAGCCATGCTGGTTTGTAGCCATCAAATTTATTTTAAGGTGATCCATTATTTTCTTTTTTTTTCCCCATAGTTTTTACTACTACTTATGTTAACCTAACCAGCCTGCAGTTTCTAGGCCCCTGATGGTGAAGCTATGACACGCGTAGCCATGTTCGCTGAGTATGCTGCCGCATGTCAACTCCATCACAGCCCTGGCGGCTTCAAAACTACAGAAGCCAGAACGTACTCTGGCCTGACCCCACGCCGTGTTGCCTGTTTCATGAACAGGCCGAACGCTGCTGTGGTGACGTAACCCTGCACGCTTCCATTGGATGCGGCCAGCCGCAGCGGCACCACACCTAGCCCTGCCTTGCTCCTTGCGCATTCCGCTGTCACCCTCACAAAAGGCATCCTAATGACTGAATTGTAACCCTGGGGAGCAGTGAGTGGGAAGGAATGGGGAGTCAGGGGGTAGTGCGTGTGTGAGGAGGGATAGGGTCAGGTGGGCTAGTGTGTGTGAGGATGGGGTCAGGTGGGCTAGTGTGTGTGGGGATGGGGTCAGGTGGGCTAGTGTGTGTGGGGATGGGGTCAGGTGGGCTAGTGTGTGTGGGGATGGGGTCAGGTGGGCTAGTGTGTGTGGGGATGGGGTCAGGTGGGCTAGTGTGTGTGTGTGTGAGGAGGGATGGGGTCAGGTGGGCTAGTGAGTGTGAGGGATGGGGTCAGGTGGGCTAGTGAGTGTGAGGGATGGGGTCAGGTGGGCTAGTGTGTGCGTGTTGGGAGGGATGGGGTCAGGTGGGCTAGTGTGTGTGTGGAGGGATGGGCTCAGGTGGGCTAGTGTGTGGGGATGGGGGCCAGGTGGGCTAGTGTGTGTGTGTGTGTGTGTGTGTGTGTGTGTGTGTGTGTGAGGAGGGATGGGGTCAGGTGGGCTAGTGTGTGTGAGGAGGGATGGGGGTCAGGTGGGCTAGTGTGTGTTTGAGGAGGGATGGGGTCAGGTGGGCTAGTGTGTGTGAGGAGGGATGGGGGTCAGGTGGGCTAGTGTGTGTGGGGATGGGGGTCAGGTGGGCTAGTGTGTGTGAGGGATGGGGTCAGGTGGGCTGGTGTGTGTGAGGGATGGGGTCAGGTGGGCTGGTGTGTGTGAGGGATGGGGTCAGGTGGGCTAGTGTGTGTGGGGATGGGGGTCAGGTGGGCTAGTGAGTGTGAGGGATGGGGTCAGGTGGGCTAGTGAGTGTGAGGGATGGGGTCAGTTGGGCTAGTGTGTGTGAGGAGGGATGGGGTCAGGTGGGCTAGTGAGTGTGAGGGATGGGGTCAGGTGGGCTAGTGTGTGGAGGGATAGGGGGTAGTGTATGGGGGGGATGCATGTTGGTATTGAATTGTAAACCTGGGAAGGTGTGGGGATGGGGGTCAGGTGGAGATCGACTGACAGATAAACAAAGAAGTTAATTATTTTTTGATGCCTGTGCTGTGATTTATGTGACTCATCTGACACATCTTTAGGCTGTCTATTGTAAGATGACTTACACTGGAATTGGTATAGGAGTTGGAGTTTAACCCCTTGCCGCAAGATGACGTTTGGGTAACGTCATGTAAAACAAGTAGTTCCCGCAACATGACGTTCCCCAAACGTCATGCTTTCCCTGCCTCCCCCCGCTGTCCCTGACGGTGATCGGGCAGCGGGAGGAGGCTATGTCACATAGCATCCTCCCGCTGCCTCTGCCTGGAGGGGAGCCGCGCTCCCCGCGGGCAGTTAACCCCATAAACGCCGCGGTCAATGCGACCGCAGCGTCTATGGGGAGATTTGTGTTCTCCCGCCGATCGGGCGGCGGGAGGAGGCTGCAGAACGTTGCCTCCTCCCGCCGCCACTTCTAAAGTGTCCCCCGCCCCCCCCTCGTCCCCCGAAACCGGCGGATCACCGCTAATACCGTTATAGCGGCGATCCGCCGGTAACGGGTATTACCGGCGCCGCCGATCGCTTTCATCTCCCCCCACCGTGAATCCACGGTGGGGGGAGATGAAAATGTATAAATCAGACCCCAGATCAGCCCCCCTAGTGGGCGATCACTATCCCTCCCCTCCCCGGGCGGCCATCACATCCAAGATGGCCGCCCCCATCCCTGCAAACAAACAATGTTTGTTCGCAGGGATGGAAATGAATAAATGATCAAAGCCCCATGCTCTCCGCCACCGAAGGTAGCGGAGAGCATGAGGCAGTGATCGGGGACCAAACCCCCCCCCCCCCCCCCGTGTGGTCCTGGAGCAGGCGATCAGCGGTATATACTATATACCGCTGATCGCCTGTTCCCAGTGCAAAGAAGCACTTTTCATCCCCTGTCACCATAAATCATTGGTGACAGGGGATAAAAAGTGTCAGTGTGTCGCCCCCCACCCCCCCAGTCACCCCCGTCCCCCAGTCACCCCCCTTCCCCATATACTCACCTGATCCTGGAGCTCCTTCCTCCTCGACGTCCAGGCTGGTTATGAAGTGCGCATGCGCTCCACAACCAGCCAACTCTGAAAATTTAAAGTGACAGAGACCAATTTGGTCTCTGTCACTGAACTATGATTACTGTGATAGGAAATATCACAGTAATCATAGTAATACAGTGAAAATGAATGGATAAAGTACAAAAAGTGAAAAACATACAAAAAATAAAACACACAATTTTTATTATAGTAATAATTGCAGTTTACTCCCAAATTACCCCTAACCCCCCCCCCCCAGATTACCCGTAACCACCGCAGGTTGCCCATATCCGCCCCAGGTTGCCCGTAATCACGCCAGATTGCATGTAATCAACGCACGTTGCCCCTAACCACCCCAAATTGCCAGTGACCCTCTCCAGATTGCCCGTAACCACGCCAGATTGCCTGTAACGACCCCAAATTACAGGTACCCATCCCAGATTACCTATAAGCACTTCAGTTTATCCGTTACCACCCCACGTTGCCCGTAACCACCGCAGGTTGCCCATAACCACCCCTGGTTGCCCGTAACCACCCCACATTACCTGTAATCTCATTTTTTTTTGTATTTTAGTAACTGCGCTATTCTAATAACTGTTACTAGCTGCGGTTTTGCTCCAGCAAATTGGCGCTCCCTTCCTTCTGAGCCCTGCTGTGTGCCCATACAGTGGTTTATGCCCACATATGAGGTACCGTTTTACTTAGAAGAACCTGCGTTACAGATTTTGGGGTACGTTTTCTCTCCTGTTCCTCGTGAAATTAAGAAATTTTTAACTAAACAACATATTATTGGAAAAATTCGAGTTTTTCATTTTTACTGTCTTATTATGAATACTTTCCTCTAATACCTGTGGGGTCAAACCGCTCACTGCACCCCAAGATGAATTCTTTGAGGGGTGTACTTTCCTAAATGGGGTGACTTTAGGGGGGGGTTCTATTCTGCTGACACTACAGGGGCTCTGCAAACGCACCTGGCGCTCAGAAACTTCTTCAGAAAAATCTGCACTGAAAATGCCAATTGGCGCTCCTTCCCTTCTGAGCCCGGCTGTGTGCCCATACAGTGGTTTATGCCCACATATGGGGTACCGTTCTACTCAGGAGAACCTGCGTTACAAATTTTGGGGTGCAGCTTCTCCCCTGTTCCTAGAGAAATTGAGAAATTTCAAACTAGACGAACATATCGGAAAAATTCTAGTTTTTCAATTTTACTGTCTTATTTTGAATACTTTCCTCTAATACCTGTGGGGTTAAAATGGTCACCACACACCAAGATGAATTCTTTGAGGGGTGTACTTTCCAAGATGGGGTGACTTTTGGGGGGGATTCTATTCTGCGGACACTACAGGGGCTCTGCAAATGCACCTGGAAACTTCTTCAGAAAAATCTGCATTAAAAAAGCTAATTGGTGCTCCTTTCCTTCTGAGCCCCGCTGTGTGCCCATACAGTGATTTACGCCCACATCTGGGGTACCATTGTATTCAGGAGAACCTGCGTTACAAATTTTGGGGTGCTTTTTTTCTCATGTTCCTTTTGAAAATGAGAAACTTTAATCTAAACGTATATATTATTTGAAAATTAAAATTTTCGATTTTTTACAGCCTAATTGTGAATACTTTCCTCCAGCCCCTGTAGGGTTAAAATGCTCATTATACCCCTAGATTAATTCTTTAAGGTGTCTAGTTTCCAAAATGGGGTCACTTATGGGGGTTTCCAGTATACAAGCCTTCTAAATCCATTTAAAAAAAAGAACTGGTCCCTAAAAAAAAACAGTTTTGGAAATTTTCACAAAATGTGATAATTTGCTAATAAATTTCTAAGCCCCATAACACCCTAAAAAAGTAAAATATGTTTCCCAAATTATGCCAGAATAAAGAGGAAATATTGGTAATGTGATTTAGGAACTAATTTATGTGCTATGACTTCCTTTTTTAGAAGCAGAGAATTTCAGAAGTTCATAAAATGCAAAATTTTAAAATTTTTCATGATATTTTGATGTTTTTCACATAAAATACACAAAGTAGTGACCAAATTTTGCTACTAATATAAAGTGTCATATGTGACGAAAAAACAATCTCAGAATCGCTAGCATACGTTAAAGCATCACTGAGCTATAAGCGCATAAAGTGAGACAGGTCAGATTTTGAAAAATGAGCCTGGTCATTAAGGCCAAAACAGGCTTTAGAGGCAAGGGGTTAAAGTGACTCAGTACCCACAATCTGACCCCCCAAACAGATTGTGGGTACTGAGTCGCTTTAAGTACATATAACATGGTGATGTCACTTCCTGGATAACAGTCCCTCAGTGTCACCCACATATCATAAATTAACAGCCATGCTCCCTTTTCACGGCGGTCACTAATGGGCTTTATTCCGAAACGTACACCTTTTAACAACGGCTGTATCAGAATAAACCGCCTCCCTCCTGCAATGGCAGAATAGCTGTATTTTATCAATCCACTTTAGAAAATATGTGATAAAAGAATAAAAAGTCATATATATCACTTTTTATTACATTTTTCCTGGATTTAATGTGACCAAAAATCAGCAATTTTGCTGTAATTTTTTTGCACTTAAACCATTTACCGTGCGAAATCAGGTATGCAATAATTTAAATAGTTTGGGCGATTATGCACATCGCGATACCAAATGGTTTGAGTTTTTATTATAAAATTGGAAAAGGTGAATGATTTAAAATTTTATTGGGGAGAGAATTTTTAATAATAAACTTTTTTTTTTGTACAGTCTCCTGGGGGACTTCTAATACCACTGCACTGATCTCTCATAGAGCTCAATGCAATATATACTTCCTGCATTGATCCATGACATCATTGCTACATTAAAGTGCCGAGTCGGGATCAGCGTCACTGTGACGCTGAGGCCCTGGCAGAAGAACTGATTGATGACAGGGATGGGGGAAAAGAGCCATTTAAATGCAGCTGTCAGTTTTGTCAGCTACATTTAAATGGTGAATTAGCTGCGCTGAGCAATCGGCCAGCTAATAGCCAGAAACTGCGTGGTCCAGGGTGGGGTCCCCTTCTCTGGACTTACCTGTACATGGGTAGGAATGTCCTGGGTCGTCAAAATCTGCTACTAAATTTTGTGCCAAAGCCAGAAGTAGATGCAGAAGGAAGGAGAACAATAAGTTCTAATATATTTCCATTACTTTTGGATGCTTTGGATGACACCAGGATTAGGATTCTATTAGGTAAAATGCCTGATGAGGCTAGCCAGCAGGATTCTGGGCATAACTTTCCCAAAGACCAAAGCCTAGGGAAGTCCAGACCTTCTTTTTATCAGGTGGTTGTCAGTCTAATAGGGTAGGCAAATGTAAGAGGATACAGAGGCAGGGAAGAAGAAAACATGGGCTGGAATTGCCGAGGCGTTTGACATTAATTTACATACTAACAAAAAATAGAAGTAAGCCCGGAATCCTTTCATAGTTTTCCTGCTGACAGGTCCACTTTAAGAAGCTTTAAATGGTTCAATCATTGTGTGGCCAGGGTTGCAGGAAACATTACGGAGTCATCTGTGCAACCATTCACTTACATGATTTTTGGCCACACATCCAGATTATAGGAGATGTGCCGCCAACAATTTTAGGTCTGAAAAATGTGACCAACCACCAAGCAAGCTTTGCTCTTTGTCAGCTGATCATGGGGTCTATTACACGAGGCACTACTGGCCTATTTGGCCGATAATGACCCTGTATAATAGGCCCTTTAGTGTCACATTTACATGCAACCAGTTAGAGCTTAATAAACTCAGAATTGCGGACATTTCAGTAAGTCCCAGAGCAGCGCACTAGCTGTATCACTTACTTATAATAACACCAGGAAAGCTGTATTTAAAGTGCTCCCATTATGGCCTGAAGTATCATTGGCCGCAGACATCTCCTGGATTTATCTTTTTAGGGCAGAGCTATTTGTCCAAATGCATCCAATCTCCCATCAGACAGAGAATTACCACAAGCCATTCTTTTCCTTTCTGTTCTGTTTTTTTTTTTCTTAGTTTCATTTATTTTTGAAGTCTTTTGTTTTTACATTGTACAATATATAAAAAATACAGAGTACCAAAAAAAGGAATTCACAGTGTCTAAAGGCAGTGATTACAATCTGTCACATTATTCTAGAGTACCATGGCAAGTTCAATTGCATAGGAAGGTAATGAGCCTTCAGCATAGAGCCCACTAATTAACGGCAAGCTTTGCATAATGGGGCGAAGCCATTGGCATAGTAACGTCTGGGAGAGCAGAGGACGTCTTACGATAACCACTTCTTCCCAAACTGCCCATTTCCCATCCAGTCCTCAATGCAGATTCAGCACTGACACTGGGCCTAAAGCAATGGCACAAGTTTAAAAACAATAGCAATAAAACAGTAGTTCTGTCCTTGCCCAGAGAGCTTACAATCTATTAGGATTCAGATGTTTAACCTAAAATGTTAAATGAAATATAAGGCATCCAGGAGACGGTGACGAGTCGCTCAGGGTAACAGAAATGCTCCTCGGTGGACGTTAAACACCAGGAAGATACATTGGAGGTGCAGGAATCCAGATACCACAATTGTCCCTCCTGACTAGAAAGGATTTATTTTTGTATTGATTTTGAGTTCAGGATCATTGGCAAACGCTCACGTCTTGGCTAAGAAGCCGCAATCCTAAGAACAAATCCCCCATGGCGCATGCTACAAAACGTGTACGAGCCTAGAGAAGGGGTTAAACCATGTAAGGGAAGGGAGGCTGGATGCTGGAATCTTGTATAAGGCATTTTCAAAGCTTAGAATTAAATTCACTTGACCTATCGACAAATATGAAAAGCTAGATTTGTAGAACTACAAATATCAGCATGCCTCAGGATACTACAAATGCTGGAGAACAGATTACTTACCTGTGATGTAACAGACATGAAGAATGTGACTAATGACAATAAGACACAATGGCTCTCGGGTTTGGCCGAGTTATCACGGCCGTGGCAGGTGAGAAATTGCTGCAGACAGTAAAGACAATACTCCTTACAATTGATATTTTATATAAAAAAAAAAAGTATTAAAAGTTAATTCATAGGAAGGTTAAGGAATGACAGGACTTGGTGACTCTGGCCACAACATGGCGCATCGCTATAGGTCACAGGTCACACTGCAGGGATCATGCTACATAGCAGCTATTGGAAATAAATGAGATCATATTGTTACCCACAAGTAACCAGGACCTGAAAGTCACAAAAAATTGGTCCAAAATTAATTTCTTGCCCATTTGAGGTCATGTGACCCCATTCACTTACATTAGCTGTGGTGCAGCACGATTCCTGCAGTGGGACATGTCATCTTTTTTCCATATGACCCATATGTCAAGTCCTAAAACCAGATCACATTTTAGGGTGTCTCCTCAAGTTAAAGAGGTTATCCAGCATTAGGAAAACAAGGCCGCTTTCTTCCAGAGACAGCACCACTCTTGTCTCCAGTTTGGGTGCAGGTTTTGCAGCTCGGTTCCATTGAAGTGAATGGAGCATAATTGCAAACCGCTCCTGAACTGGAGACGAAAGTCGTGTGGTCTCTGGAAAAAGCGGCCATGTCTTACACTGGAAAACCCCTTTAAGGTTTTCTGATGCAGTGTTTTCACCCCATGACTAAAGCCGGGATGGGGAACCTTTGGCCCTCCAGCTGTGGAAAAACCTACAATTCCCGTCATGCTTTGTCTGTTCAGGCATGATGGGAATTGTAGATTTGCAACAGCTGGAGAGCCAAAGGTTCCTTATCCCTGGACTAGAGAATCTTCAGTGTTTTCTTAATACTTGTCTTCTATTCCTGATCCATTTTTGTCTCTGACTTTGCAAAGTGCATCAGAAAATACCTGAAGGTGAGAACACACAGTTAAAGGGGTTATCCCTCTTTAGAAAAACATGGTCACTTTCTTCCAGAGACAGCACCACTCTTGTCTTCAGTTCTGCACCATTCACTTCAATGGAACGGAGGTTCAAAACCTGAATTCAACCTGGAGACAAGAGCGGAGAAAGTGGTCGGGTTTTTCTAACGCTGTACAATCCCTTTAAGTAGCAAAAATTCTACAGATCCTATTTAATGGGTCTCACCAAGAGTATAAAATACCTAAAAATATGGCATGAACTAAACTGATCCTATTCTAGCCCGTACTCAGCGATTACAAGGCTTTGGTGGTTTTACAGCTCTTCTCCCTGCAGGATCCCTTAGAGGTTCTAAACAATCTGTCTATCTGAGGCTGCAGTGTAATAGACATGGGTGTATCCTGCTTCTGATCTGGAGCACATGCATATCCAGTATTTATCTGCAATATGGAGCAATCTATACATATTAGGCACCAAATTCACAAAATCCTATATAGATGTATCAGCCCAAAGCATTGCCATTTTTTTTAAACTTTTTAACACAACCTGAAAACTACAACTAGATAGTGTTGGTGCCCTGGGGGCAGGGCTACCACCCCCAGTGCACCGATCCATTGAATATATCAGCAGATTGGGGCGGCTGGGTGCGGGCTGGCCGGGCAGATCAGTGCACCAGAGGTAGAAGCCCCGCCCCCAGTGCACTAAACAACCTATTTGCATAAGGATTCAACTATGGTGCATAGGATGAAGGTAAGAAACTTTACCTCATCCTCAGCACCCAATGCACTATAGGGAGCTATAAGCAGGTTAAAGCGACTCTGTACTCACAATCTGCTCCCCCCAAGTTGCTTTTAGTCCAAGATCTGTCCTGGGGTCCGTTTGGCAGGTGATGCAGTTAAAGTCTTTTAAAACCAACTTTTAAACTTGCAGCCCTGTGTCAAATTGGCGTGGCTGTAGAATGTCTTTCCCTAGGCCTGCACCGCCTCTCCATCCCTCTTCATCATTATGAATGCTCCACGCAGGATTTCTCCTATTCATTACTTGTCCTTAAGGCACATGTGCTGGATTGTTAGGGCCTATGTGCAGTGTTCAGACAAGTGATAATTAGGAGAAATCCTGCCTGGGGCATTCCTAATGATGGGGAGGAGGGATGGAGAGGCGGTGCAGGCCTAGGGCACAGACATTCTAGGCCACGCCAATTTGACACAAGTTTAAAAGTTCTTTTTAAAAGACAATAACTGTATCACCTGCCGAACGAACCCCAGGACAGATCTTGGATTAAAAGCAGCTACCCGAAGGTACAAGCAGGGGGTGGCAGATTGTGAGTACAGAGTCGCCTTAAATACTTGTAATCTGCTGATAGTTTTCCTTTAAGCAATTAAAAAAATGGAGTGTGAATGGCCTCAATGTTCATCTTATTACAGTAAGTACATGATCTTATCACTATTCTGGGCCTTTAGCAATGGGCAGGGCTTTGACAACTTATTCCTAGTTCTAGAGCCTTATTCACACTTTAGTATATAATCAGTGTTTAGTATTTTTTAGGATCCATTCAGGGTAACTAGAGACGAGCGAATTTATAATATTTACTAAGGGAATCTCTGTGTTACACTTGGCCGTTGAATCCACCTTTTCCAGGCACCCAGGGCGGAGTTCACAAGCAGTAGCCTGACAAGCTGACGGCCGATCACACTTAAGAGTTTTGCTTGGTTCGTTCTCTGATGGCGGCATCTGGCCCTGGGCTCCTATATGTTCTATATTTTTTAGTGACGGCAAGGCTTGCCAACCTCCCTCTATGTGTTAAACAACTGCAAGCTTCCTCTACTGCTCAACAGATAAATCACTCACACCCGCACTTCAGTTGTCACCCTGGTATGACTAAATCGAGTAAAAATCAATAACTTCATACCTGCGAAGACGCTGTTTTCAAGGAATGGAAAATGAGAGATGAGTTCAGCCTGGGATCAGCCCCAATATTGCAGAGTCTAGTGTCTCAGGTCTAGCTGGCTTGTATCCCATAATAAATGAATATATACATAATGTGTGTTCTCCAAGCTGCGGCTTACCAGCTGTTGCAAAACTATATGATGGGAATTGTAATTTTGAAACATCTTGGGTAACTCTGATATATATGGCATTGAAATAAAACTTGCTTAAAGTGACTGTACCAGCAGGCCCAGGCTGAAGCACTGGAGGCGGCCGACCCACCCTTAGTAGGAGGAAATCCCCGCCCCTCTATGATAGGGTTCCATTGATTCTAATGGAGTCACGTCATGGAGGGGCTGGAGTTTCTTCCCACTGGGGGTGGGTCGGCCGCCTCCAGTGCTTCAGCCTGGGCCTGGTGATAGTCACTTTAAAGGAATACGATCAGCAGGTCTGTGCATACGAACCTTCTAATAGAGAAAGTAGGCGGCTACTAGGAACTATGTACTATATCCAGCCGCTCTTGAGATCCTTCTAAGTCCCATAATTTGTTAGAAATTTGATCCGATAAAAATGTGTAAATTAGCTTTTTTGGCGTACTGGTGGTGTTTCTCAGCCCCCCAGTACATTGTTTAGCCCACCGCCAACTCCTACGATCACCCCTACTGATGCACATTTCAGTATGCCGGAAAACCGTCCTGCTTAAGCACTCTAGAATATGCATAAATAGGCGGAAACAGTGCCCTGGGGGGGCTAAGGAACGCCCCCACTGATCCAAAGAAGCTAATTTACATATTTTTACTGGATCAGATGTCACAAAATGGCGGGACTTAAAGCGATAACAAGATAGAGGAAGGGCATACCAGGATGCACAAACCTGCTACCAGTTTCCCTTTAATATGAATGAGGATATGGAGGAACAGCAGTTCAGGCAATATTTTACTAGTGAATGTTGAAAGTGTCCTTTAGCTGGGGGTGAGTGGTCTGTGCCTCATTACCGCCTGGTCCCTGTAGTGCTGGGGATGGGTGGTCTGTGCCTCATTACTGCCTGGTCCCTGTAGTGCTGGGGGTGAGTGGTCTGTGCTGGGGGGTGAGTGGTCTGTGCCTCATTACTGCCTGGTCCCTGTAGTGCTGGGGGTGGGTGGTCTGTGCCTCATTACCCTGTAGTGCTGGGGGTGGGTGGTCGGTGCCTCATTACCCTGTAGTGCTGGGGGTGAGTGGTCTGTGCTGGGGGGTGAGTGGTCTGTGCCTCATTACTGCCTGGTCCCTGTAGTGCTGGGGGTGGGTGGTCTGTGCCTCATTACCCTGTAGTGCTGGCCAGGGAGTTCTAGAAACTATCACCTGTGGGAAATTGGAAACCTTTTCAATCCTCCATTATCCTAGTTTAAAAAATCTGCAAGAGGAAATGCTATTTATCTGAAACACATTTAACCTAACATTCAAAAATAAAATGAGCGGCCGCTGATGCTTCCCGCGATGCTCCACACACTTGTCTACAGAAATTAAATTATCACTCCCCTCCAAAAGGTTACCAGCCATATTTGTGCTGTAGATTGAATGCTTGGTTATCTGTAACAGGCCGGTCGACTCTCCACCGCCATCACACTGAGATGTAAATATACAAAGTGACGGTTTGTTCGCAGCTGGAAAATGTAATTTGAATCTGTACAATTTTTCTGAATTTAACACATAAAATGGATTTGTCAAAGTCAGGAATCATTAGTATTCTGGGAGTCTAAGACCAAGGCGCTGCGGTGCGGTTACAAGCCTTGCTGGGTGTGCTTCAGAGGCATTCATCCAGGTGGGGCTCATGCACCAAAGCCCACAGTGTGGCGGACTATCAATCCCAGGATTTGATTTAAGTTTTATGTAGAACTGAGCGAGACCTGGGCATGCTCAAGTTGGATCACTGTGTTTTGGAATACTAATACTAAAGAGGTTTTATGTAGTCCTAAGGCTGCCTGGAAAAGATGGATACAGCCGTACAGCTGTATCCATGTTTTCCAGGACTTCGTAGGGCTGCATCCAACTTCTAGAGCCACCAATATCCAAATGCACAGTGATCAGACTCTAAAAAATGACTTTAGCAGTTCTAGCCCTTTAACACTTCTGCTGGATCTTACTCCTTTTACACATGTGCACACTTTTTTGGGCCAAATCAATGGCTGACACTTTTAGCATGTAAGTAAGATCAGACAGTGGCCAAATTACCATTGCCCATAAGCCACAATAGTAGATCTACTACAACTGAACCAAAGACTGACTCAAAGCCTACTAACTATTAGAATACAGAAATAAATTTGGGCCTAGGCGTGAACACCACTGTTTTCCCATTGGACTCAATAGAATCCATGGGGGGGGGGGGGGGGGGAAATGCCTCTGGTTTATAAAGGGAACCAATTCTGTGCAGCCCATAGTACTGGGGCTGTCACCGGGGACGCGGGCACAGAGCCCACCCGACCCTCCGGTGCAGCCCCCGGATACTTACCCTGTCCGACAAGTCCCATTCTTGGAGCCGGTCCCAGGACGAAGATATCAGCGCCCAAAGCCGTGCACGCGCCGCTGAGATGATTCCGATGCCCATAGAGAGTGACGGCTCCATTCATGCTCTATGGCCGTCGGACTCATTTCAGCAGCGCGCGCGGCTTTGGGCGCTGATATCTTCGTCCTGGGACCGGCTCCAGGAACGGGACTTGTTGTAAAGGGTAAGTATCCGGGGGCTGCACCGGGGGGTCGCATCCCCCGTCGCACCCGCGTCCCCGGTGACAGGTTCCCTTTAATACTCGAGAGAATTAAGTTTTATTCCCTGGCCGTGCGGCAGGCAGAGGTGGGCAGGTAGTCATCTGGGCAGTTCCCTGCCCGTGTGTAGTCACTGCTCTGGCCTCTCTGCTTGCCATTCATCCCACCAAGCACTGATAGGCAGAGAGCGTTAACTACACACGGGCGGGGAACCAACCAAATGACTGCCTGTCTGCCCGCTTCTGCCTGCTGCGAGCCCAGAGTTTAAAACTTCACTTTCTCCGGTATAAAGCTTCCGCTGTAGCCAGTATGTGCCACGGGCTGCACAGGAGTTTTATACAGTGCTGCGGGGAACCATACCAGCCCAATTGGGCTGACTGGTTCCTTTTATGACATTTTATGGCATTAAAAAAACTGCCTGTGTAGGAAGATGGCTGTATTGTCTGTATGTCATTGGCTGTATCCATGTTTTCCAGACAACCTTAGGACTTTATCCAACCTCAGCAGCCACCGCTAATCAAATGCCGAGCGTTCCACTCTGTGGCCGGAAACTCAGGCCCGCAGAGTGGAATTAGTGGACTTAGTGACAGGTACTAAAGCTGATTGCTATAGTAGTTTACACAGGGGGTGGTGAGCCAACAATAGCAGATATTACAGTCTGTAAGATAACGTCCCGTCCCTTTCTCTTGTCTTTTTACTAGAGATGAGCGAACCTCGAGCATGCTGGAGTCTATCCGACCCCGAGCATTCGGCATAGCGGGGGCTGCTGAACTTGGATAAAGCTCTTAAGCTGTCTGGAAAACATTAATACATGTATGTGTTTTCCACATAGCCTTAGGGCTTTATCCAAGTTCAGCAGCCCCCGCTATGCCGAATGCTCGAGGTTCGCTCATCTCTACTTTTTACTGATCTCCCTAGAAGTGCAGTCATATCACTACCCACTTCTATATGAGATGGATGCACTGAATTTGTGGACAATTATGAAGAGCCTAAAAACGTCCTCCATCTGTGCGTATGGCAGTAAACTAGCACTGCCTCATAAATGTAATCTCCGACACTGACTGAGCTCATACAAATGGCTGCCCCCATGATATATAGCTTCTATTTCAGTTTTCAGAAGTCATTTTGATTATGCTGTGGGTTTCTCTACTATACATGGGATATTCTCCAAGACCTCTCAGAAATGATGATTTGCAGAGATTTCTGGAAGTGTCAGAGGAACATTAAAAACAGCAGAATTATTAAGCACAAAATTATCAGTTTTCAGCAAAATGACGTAAGCCGACTGACGTCCCTTGTATCAGCGTTTCCCTCAAGGAAAGAGTAAGGCTATGTTTGCACTAGGATTCCAGAAATGCCTCAAATCCTTGTTATTTCTGCCTCTTGAGCTTTTTTTAGATGGTTTTTAAGTCTTTTTTTTTTTTGGCTGCAGGAAAAGCTATGGCTCAAAATGTCTCATGGTAATTGAAAGTTTTATGGGACATTTACATTTAGGGATATGCGAATTTACAGTAATAGCGTAGTGCTTCACTAGGTTCGGCTTGTCTCCCAGTTTGCCAGGACTGGATCCAGTTTTTCCAGGGACGCGGAGCGGAGCGGCAGCCGGCTGACTGGCAGAGCCTGTAAATTCACTCGCCCCTATTTACATTCCATAATATATGTTACAATATGGGAATATTTAGGCACCTAAATAGGTGGAAAATACATTTCTAGCACTTACAGTTTATCTTAAAGCCATAGAATTACTTAAGGTTCAATTAGAAAGAAATTTTAAAATGTTTTGGATCATTTTATGCCTAAAAAACACGAAATTATGTAAGTATAGCCTAAAGCGGGCTTCACAGGAGCATATGGGAATAAGTCTATAATACAGATTCAAAATTTGGGCATACTATGGATGAAATATCAGTATTACAGGATTAGGCCCCTTAAACACTACTATAAAATACGGTCTGCATACTGTTCACAATTATAGATTTGCAATCAATGGGTGGATTCTGCAAAATGCATGAAAGTAGCACATGCTGATTTTTTTTTTAATAAGCGCACATTTTATATGACTGTGTATATAACCCCATAGAGTAACATGAATGCAAAATACACTCATGTAATACCGGCCTAGCATAAAGGTCATGACCTCAGGTGACAAATGACAATAATGAACGATGGGAAGAACTTAATTTGCTGTCGGTAATGGTAAAAGGGACACAGGTGATATAGCAGAGTCATGCGGTATGTCAGCTGCTGGAGAACAGATGGGCCGTACTGTAATGCTGCACATCAGGTATGTGACATACTGTTATATCACTGCTTTCTGCAGTTATGCCGCATTAATCACCATCATGTTCATCTTATGTATAAAATCATGACTGTAAAGATTGTTAAAAAACAGAACAGGCACTGAATGGGTTTACATTGAAATCACTCTAAACTAAGGTAGAAACTAAACGTCACTAGAACTACAGTCGCTCTGCTGCATTCTCCATAGTTTTTTTTTCTTCCACAAAACATTCTAAACATCAACGCTAGAACCGCAAAGATCTTCACACCTCAGACGAAAGTCTACACAACCTAATGGCAACTCTCAGAACTAACACACAACTTTTTTTTTCCTTAACCTGGACCCTTCCATGGTAAGAGGTTTCAATGTTTGCTAAAAGAAATAATAAAAAAAATAAAAATCAATGAATAATTACTAGTTTCCGCCATAATGGGTACTGTCAGAAGTGATACGCTGTATAAAGCTGAGAATTCCATGATAAACCATTCATTGTCAGCCAAGCTTCCAGAAAGATCTGCTGCCAGTTTTGTTTGATGAATAACATTTTCAGGGTCGAACGTACATTGTGGAAGACAAGATGCTTTAGACATTCTTTGTCCTGTTATTTATATATATAAAAAAAATCTAACAATAAAAAAACAACATTCTCAATTCTAGTAACCAAGAAAAGAACAGAAATTGGCTTAAACAAATCCAGAACGCTCAGTTTTTTCTTCTGTACATTATAATGAGTTATTACATCAGAAAGTGCAGCCAACTACCTCTAGGACAACGTTCCCCCAACTTGTGGCTCTCCAGCTGCCCATCACGCCATGGCAAAACTACAATTTCCCAAAACTTCAAACTTTATAGATATTGAAAACTACAACTCCCATAATGCCCTGACAGAATGAGAGTTGTAGTTTTCCAAAGCCGGAGAGCCACGGGTTAAGGGGCACTGTTCTAAGAATTGGTCCTGCCTTTACGCATTACTAAAACAGCTCCATAGACTGGCCATCCTATGACTCCCATTGGCACCTGTACCCTGTCTCCTGTGTTCAATGGACCACAGAGCTTGGACACGAGAAGACATAGGAAAGCCAACCTAGAAATCTGTTCGCTCTCTAATAAAACCCTGATTTTAACACATTTAAATCTATGTAATAAAAATGTCAGAACAGAATAAAACCTGATGTGGAACTTTGTTGGTGAAAATGCAGCGATGCACATCACATGAACTTTTTTTGTAGGTCGGGTTAAGTATAGTCTGATACAGGGACCTGGACCTCTTGGTGGACCTGGTAACACCTGTAGATGTGACATGATCGGCCCATATCATCTCAGGTATTAATGGATCTATTATATATCAACAAGAAAAATTCTGACATTTGTTAGAGGCTGCGAAGAATAGTCAATAACACAAGAACGCCATTTCAAAAAGTTCCGTTTTAGTCAGCGGAGTGACTGTTGCAAAGGTTTGAGGCTGTTGGTACAATCCGGGAAGTATCCAAACGCTGTCAAACGGGAACAAAGCAAGAGCCACGCCGTGACGATGTGTAGGAGTTGGTCATGCAAGCAACAAAGCCATTCAGTGTAACGTGTTATTTTCTTTGCTTATTGAAAAAAAAAAGAAATCCCTCATGAGTGAACATGTCAAAAGCTTCTGCAAACTTCCAGGAAATTTTCTTTAACAAAAAAAAAAAAATTATATGTTCCAGGATCTTTACAGAAGCAACTTGTTCATCTTCAAGTAAACAGAAGCCTTGGACTATACTCCTCTTCCAACCATGAAGATACCACTCTAGCCGCGTCCTAGGGGCTAACTCCAGTGCGACGTCCACAATAGTTCACAGAGAAGGATCAGTAGGTCCAGTCTGGCATTTGCCCGACTCAAGTGATGACAGAGAATGAGCTGAGCCTTATTTATGGAGCATGTGAGGGGGAAGTAGATGGAACCTCAGTGTCTTGACGTGAATCCCATTCCGGGCCAGATCTCAGCTGTTGGTGAAAGTTCTGCCTGGAGAAGAATCTGGTCTGAAGTCGTATTTGCTTAAAGTACTCGGGTAGTATGTGGTCGTGTACACATTCGTTTGTTGCAAAGGATAAAAGTTGGTTCGGTCGTCGGGAAGCAAATTATTCTTATTGAGTGTCTGCAAAATAAAAGAATGAAAATATTAAGAACCTTGGAGTTGGACCTAAAGGCCTCATCCTCCACCCGGTGTGAGACGTCTACCCGTTACCATGAATGAAAAGGGTTTCCCTTAACATATTGTAAAGAACTTGTAATCCAGCTTTCCTTTGAAATCTTAAAAAAAACCCACTTTATTCTTCAATAATTACAGACAGAAAAGGCTACGATCTATATCCGAGCTTCTGTTCCAGGCCTCGGTCACAAAATCTGGTCAAATGAGTGGACAAACAAAACGCTGCCAGATTCTGTCACTTCTGTCAGATGAATGGACACCACAGCAGAAACCTGACAAACCCCATTAAAGCCAATGAGGTCTCTCGAGAGTCACTGGGCAGCGGACCGTTCCACTCCAGTCACGACTGCCAAATGGAATCTGCAATCGAGGCCCTGAACGTGGCCTTAAATAGTCATGAATGAAAGCCCTTCCATCCAGGCTACGACACCCTCAATTACAGTCACAGCCACGTTGTATCATGTAGCATTATATCTGAAATGCGTCGGCTGGATGGAGAAGTTGCCGTGCATGACTACGTTTAGAGTGAATCGCTTAGTTTGCTCGGCACTCGGCTTATATAATGGCTGCCTTTGATCTCCATTGCACTTCACCACAGGTGCCTGGAAAAGCTGGATCCTCTCCTGTAAAACTGGAGGAAGTTTCCCAGGACTGGATCCAGCTTTTCCAGGCACTCAGGGTGGAGCGGCAGGGAGCAGCACTAAGATAAAAGACAGCTGGTGTATAAGCAGAGTGCCGAGCAGACAACGCGATCCGATTAGTTTGTAATGTAAATTCGCTCATCTCTGTCATTTGTAATATCTAAAGAATAAAGCTGCGCGGAGATGCCAGATTACACGTTGTTTGCTATTGTCTGCGGTTATTGACTGACGCCGCACGGATCCACACTCCAGACCAGAGAAGTGGTGAGCTGGACTTGATTTTGCATTAATCATTGTAAAATCTCATCTCATTGATGCTGGAGGTAAAAGCTAATGATGAAGCCTATCGGCAGTGCCTGGGGGGATGAGGACGCTCTCTGCGGTATTGTACAATCATGAGCGGCATAAACAGTTAGAATTAATAACTCATTTGGGACTGTTTATCATATTCCGTCTGCCGTAAAACAATGCGCCGTTCATTAAACCTGGATGAGGCCGGAGCAGCCATTGTCTCTGATCTGCTGCCAGATGTGCGGGATATTATGGCTTTATTCATCAATCTCCGCTTTATCAACTATTTTCCTAAGCAAATTTGCTATCTTGAGTAATTAGGTGAAATGGTGGTCGGATTCGGTTCTGTTTTATAAACCTTTGAATTGTTGCCACTGGAGGCAGCCGATCTGGACTGGGATTCTCGGGTTATATTCGAGCTGGCGGAGGGCGTTCCACCTTATTTGATTCGGGGTGTAATTTCATCGTCGCTTCAAATGCACAAATGAAATTTCCCCTCACACAAGATAAATTGGAAATTGATATAATGAGTTTATTTTTCTATCTCCTTCAGCGTTTACCGAGCGGGGCCGCGCAGGAGGCTGACTGCGCATTTGATGGGACATTATGTTTTATTTCAAGCCAAGAAAGTAGAGAATTACAGAGAGAAATGATGCGGGAGGAGAATGTGAAAGCTCAGGACAATGGCTCAGTCATCTCCCATGATCTTCACTTCTATCACATTTTAGGCAAAATGTCCAAACAAATTGTGTTGTGCTGAAGCCAGACCGAGCAGAACCCAACCAGAACCAAGTATCTGAAGGATTCACTCACTATAAAGACACACGGCAGCCATGACAGGGGAAGTGTGTATCCGATCCATGTACAGCACGTTCTATGAGCCTCCGAGTGACACATTACATGTTGTGATTATACAATTAGGATCAATCACCAGTAAAATATGTAAAACACATCTAATAAATCAGACAGGCACCAGCTCATCCTGTACTGTTTGGTAGACTATGGCAGCCGGTCACATCCAATTACCGAGGCTTCAGCTAGAGACGTGTCAGAACCGAGACCGATGTACAATGTATAGAAAGCAAATCCAGAAGGATCAGTCATCAACCATTGCGGACTTCGTATACACTAGTGTATGGTGAATGGATAGGCTGTATTCTCAGTGATGTCACCGCTGATCTCTAGTGATGGATAGGCTGTATTCTCAGTGATGTCACCGCTGATCTCTAGTGATGGATAGGCTGTATTCTCAGTGATGTCACCGCTGATCTCTAGTGATGGATAGGCTGTATTCTCAGTGATGTCACTGCTGATCTCTAGTGATGGATAGGCTGTATTCTCAGTGATGTCACCGCTGATCTCTAGTGATGGATAGGCTGTATTCTCAGTGATGTCACTGATCTCTAGTGATGGATAGGCTGTATTCTCAGTGATGTCACTGATCTCTAGTGATGGATAGGCTGTATTCTCAGTGATGTCACCGCTGATCTCTAGTGATGGATAGGCTGTATTCTCAGTGATGTCACTGATCTCTAGTGATGGATAGGCTGTATTCTCAGTGATGTCACTGATCTCTAGTGATGGATAGGCTGTATTCTCAGTGATGTCACTGCTGATCTCTAGTGATGGATAGGCTTTATTCTCAGTGATGTCACGGATGATCTCTAGTGATGGATAGGCTGTATTCTCAGTGATGTCACTGCTGATCTCTAGTGATGGATAGGCTGTATTCTCAGTGATATCACTGCTGATCTCTAGTGATGGATAGGCTGTATTCTCAGTGATGTCACTGATCTCTAGTGATGGATAGGCTGTATTCTCAGTGATGTCACTGATCTCTAGTGATGGATAGGCTGTATTCTCAGTGATGTCACTGCTAATCTCTCGTGATGGATAGGCTGTATTCTCAGTGATGTCACTGATCTCTAGTGATGGATAGGCTGTATTCTCAGTAATGTCACCGCTGATCTCTAGTGATGGATAGGCTGTATTCTCAGTGATGTCACTGCTGATCTGTAGTGATCGATAGGCTGTATTCTCAGTGATGTCACTGCTGATCTCTAGTGATGGATAGGCTGTATTCTCAGTGATGTCACTGCTGATCTCTAGTGATGGATAGGCTGTATTCTCAGTGATGTCACTGCTGATCTCTAGTGATGGATAGGCTGTATTCTCAGTGATGTCACTGCTGATCTCTAGTGATGGATAGGCTGTATTCTCAGTGATGTCACTGCTGATCTCTAGTGATGGATAGGCTGTATTCTCAGTGATGTCACCGCTGATTTCTAATGTAACACGGTGGTAATGTCAGTCTCATGCAGTGATATCACTAGTACTGGAATCCATACATGATCTGTTTTATTTGTATCTAACAAAGGGAGGGAATAGGGCTTGTGAGATGATCTCGGGAGATGGCGTTTACCTGCTCTCCAGCTCCACTGGCACATCTCAAGGACTGGTGTCCCCGTTATTAAGTGCGTCACCTCTGTCAGCTACAAGCAACAGTTGACAGTCACTGTTCTGGGCATTGAGTGCACAGTGACATGAGAATGACACGTATGAGGTGATGATGATGTCACACAAACCTTGCATCAAGCTTATTACACACATGGACTGCCAGGAACATTCGTGAAAAAATCCAATGGAGGCAGCCACAGTATTAGTGTCAGCATGATTTCTTCATTTCTCCTCCTCCATGAATGACTGATGCCAGCACGGGAGCCATGAACACCTGACATAACGCCAGTGTTGGCCATTATTGAGGCCACTTATTGTCAGAGAGAAATTCTAAATATTAAGCTGCCAGCTATGTCTCCCGACCCCTCAATACACATGAACGCTCGGCATGGCTGAGAATTCATGTGTTTTCAACGGCAAATAGGAGGCAGGAAGCTGCTGCCAGATCATCCTCTCCTCCGATATCAGCTGCTAAGGGAGAAGGGGGGACCCCATACACATTAGATCCTTAGCTGCTGAAATGAATGAAGGTTACAGACATTCAGATGCAGCCATGTCCCTAGGAAGGAGGGGATGCTAGACTATTGCAGAATTCACTGTCTAAGCTTCTCGGTCCTCTTTCTTGTGGTCACGTTTCGTTTAGTGGCAGCACTCTGCTTTTACTTGGATGTGTATCTTTGCTGTACAGATTTCCCCATGATGGTGAAATGTGTTTCTTATAAATGTCCTACATATAAAACCACTGGCTTCTATGGAATCGGCTGCACAGAATGTACAGACAGGTGCCACCTGACTATCATAATCTTCATGCATCAGTAGATGCTGCTCATATGGTAAATGACTCCATAGGACAGGTGTCACGTGTGAATCTGGCAGTGCTTTGTGTATAGACCCATGAACATGCAACGTAATGGACCCCGGGGGAACATGCAGCCATGCAGAGAGAAGAGACAGCAGCAGACACATGTGAGAAGCTTCTACCAGGCTTCCTTCCTAAAGGCGGCCATACACCTTCAATAACTGTCAGGTAAGTGATGGCTCACTGGCTATGTCTCCTGTCCTCCCCATACACATGGATGTACGGCAAGACTGAGCGTTCATGTCTTCCCTAAGGGGAGGGGTATACTGCGGTCAGAGTGCCCAGGACCTGTCTTATCCCTCTAAGAAAAGAGTCAAGCACTGACTTACCATCATCCCGACCCTTCTCACCACTGACCTCATACTGTCGGCGGCCAGTGGCAGCAGGATCGGCCTACAGTATAATGAGGAGTAAAGGCATCAGCATTCTCGTGTGTTCTAGAAGGAAGATGTGTATTCTATAGATTTACAGGGCAGGAGCTTCAGCTATAAATAAGTGACTGGCTGGACTACAGGGTCCACATTGTAGTATAGTTTATATGTCTGATTTTTAGTATTTGCAGTTTGTTCAATACACGTCCCATCACCCATAAAGAATATTGTAGGACTTCGTTCTAGGATATAAGACTGTTAGGTTTGCACCGATAGAGGCGTGCTATTCTTATTTATATAGATCAGCAATCTCTTTTGGAGAAAATCTATGGACTTCAGCGACCCAGATTTGCCTTGTTCACATATTTATTTAGCCTGTGTGTATTTGTGCGACTATATCAGATGTTAGGCCCATCTCCTCCATTATGTCCGGCTTACAATGTCTTAAGTTCCCTGTACTAGTTCAGTCAGTCCCGGTAACAGCCTCCGAGGAGTTCAGTTTCACTGTCTAAAGCCGCTTCTTAACCAACAAGACTCCATAAAAATAAATCAAAGCGAGCGGATCAATAGCTCTAACAGAAAGCAGTGCGCTGATTTATTTCTGTGGCAGGTTAGCAAAAACCGAACATTAATTCTTGTCAACCACTCCAGGAAGCTAAGCGAAGCTGGCGTAAGAAGCCGAGCATCAACGGGATGTAAGGATCCCTCCTCCCACCTCAAAGGAAGCTTCAGAAAAATACCAGAGATATTAGAGGATTAATGGGTCAATACAAGGCAAGACGACCAGTTTCCATCACAGGTGGATTGCAGACTAGGGGATATGACTAGATGACCACAACATGCGACATCTCCCGATGGAATGCTCCGGCATGCTCCAACCTTCACCATCAACCACCCTATCCCCCAACCCTGTACCAAACAAATGCCCCATAACATACAACTCTCCACCAAACCCACAACCCTTACCTTGAACTCCATGGGAGTATATTTTTCATTCTTGGGTGTGGAGTTGCCCTTGTAGTGGAGATGGTTGGGGGTTGCAGGGTGGATCACGGTGGACTCCTGGGACTGTCTCTGGCACCGTTGGCAATAAACATAGATTACAAATGTCAGGAGGCTGGAGCCAAAGAAACAAGATACGCCTGTGGCTATCAGATGAATAAGGCTGAAACCTGTTATTGGAAGAGAAAAAAAAGTCAAGATCTGATGATGATGACAAATCCATGTGCTGTCCACCAGACGACAGGACATGATGGCAGTCCATCAGCCGTCAGAGTAATGAGATTTTTTTTGTACCTCCACATTCTTTGTTTTCATCAATACTTGAAGCCGGCAGAATGACTGCAAATCAAAGAAGGAGAAACTGCTGTGAATGCAGAAATACAGACTATAAGAAAATGATGTGACCCTTCAAGTCTCAGGGCGGCTATTCCATGTGTCATTACAGGGGATGGGAACAGGATGACAGGAGAATATTGAGGCCAACAGTCTAATACTGTGTTCAGTTGTGCAGATATAATAAAGGATTGCGAGATATACCTGGAATTTCATTGTATATACAGTCTCTGTACTGAGTGTGGTTTCCAATACACTGTGTGGCTCCCGGGTTGTGGATGTCACAGTAGCGGTTTCGATATTGGGTTCCATCTTCATGACACATGCTCCATTCTGACCACTCTGCCCAACCACCTGCAGCAAAGCAACCACATAAGTCATGGCGGCCCCCTCCATCTGCCCCACCACACTGACCACCAACACTCCCCATCTGGAGGGACCAAGGGCCCTATTACACAGAGTATTTATCCACCGATTCAGGCAGATATTGCTCCTTCATCATTGGCCGATCGTTGTCTTTCAACATGTTATAAAATGATTGGCCGCTGACCCGCTAACAATGCCCGCACGATTATCAAGCCATGTAATAGGCTCTATAAGGGAGCGCCATATCTAGCAGACCGGCGCTCGCTTACATCGATCATCGGGATTATGTAGAGACACAATCGGCATATACACACATAAATAGAGATGGGTTATTCTCATGTTCTCTCCATTTGCAGATCCAGAAACTAATCTCTGCATGATTGAATATCGTAACCTTCTGTACAGATTTGGGGGGTTGCTCCTTTTTCTTGGAGCATTGAGCCAATGCGAGTGGTGGGCTGTAAGGTTTGGTGGAAAAGGAATAATGCTAGAGAGAGTTCCTCAGGGGTCGCCCCCTTTTGTTCCAGGGAAGAAAAATCTTAAAGCTTCAGCAGGTTTGCAGACAACCGTGGTGTCCATCATGTGGGAACAGTGAGCTCAGCCTTCTCTGTTCCCCCTGCGCTCCAGTATACAGCAAGGTCCATAAAGAAGTGGAGGAGGGTTTTGGTGTGGAGGAGCGTGACCCGCTGCAGCACACAGCCCTGACCCTAACGCTATCCAACATTTTGGGGGCTCGCTAGAACAGAGACTGTGATCCTGGCTGGTGTTGAGCGAAACTGTGATAATTTGGGTTTGGCAATGTTATCGGAACCTGAATGATCTGCGTTTGATTCTCCATGGCTGCAGAAGTCAGATGCTGCCCTAGGGCTGTCAGGCCTATGACTCTATCCATGTTTTTCATGACTCTCTGGGGCTGCACCCAACTTCTCCAGCCACTGAGACTCAAATGCCGATCATTGGGGTTCCGATAACGTCAAACCTGAACATTTTGACAGATCTGTTTAATACTAATTCTGGCCTCCCCTCAACATCAGTGTCTGACCTCACAAATCCTCTAATTCCCACAGACCCCTCCAGAATCTTGGGGAGTGACTCCCTATTACTGCCTGTGGGAATAGGATACAATGTCCTAAAAACTGAATGTGGAGGGTCCAGTACTTTTCCCCATATAGTCTACATTCCCATGGGGGACATAGGTCCTCTGGTGACTGTGGAGTGTTATGACATGAACCAAAAGCAGCCGAATGTGATCTCTGTACCAGGCTGTCTGCCGACATGACATCTCCTACAACATATCTACCCAGACATCATCTCCACCTCCTCCTCCTCACAAGACACGCTGATGAAAAGGAACATGTCAGGGTTGAATGATGATTAGTTATGCACGAAGGAAACACGGTTCCCCGCATGTAAATAACCTTCCTTCTACCCTAGAGATGTCACGGCGGCTCTGACACCCCGGATTCAATTACCATAACTGGTAGCGCCATGATCAGCGCAAAGTCGGCAAACGGCTCCTAAAATGTGAATTTATTACTAACCTAAAATAAATCGAAAAAATATCAAACATGGAGGATACAATTTGAATCCTCTCAGTATCCTCTGGATGCCTCACCATGGGGGGGGGGGGGGGGTTACCCTGGGGTCAGGGACAGAATCGGGTGTTGTGGGCCCCTGATCGGCTATAGGAGCTGACATGCGTTTCTATGCCGGTTATTGACCTGTCATGCGCAGTGCGAGCTGACTGTACAATCACCTGCCATCTTTTCTTCAGATCGGGGCAGGTAGTCATTTAATTTTCACCTCGACGTGGGCTGCAGCGGAGTCTGACTCTGACAGACTATGACAGGATCCCGGCGTGTTATTAGGCGCTAATCAAAACCTGGCGTGTGCGCAGAGGCTCTGGTCGGATGTGCGCTTCTGCACAAACCTCAGGTTTACCTACACAACTTCACTCAACCCCCCCCAGATATCCCATCAATTATTCATACTGCAGCCGCCTGACTTCCCCACCGATCGCAACACGTCGTATAATGACTGAGATCCTGATTCCCTCCCAAACCTGCTGCAGTACCTGGTGGAGAGGCGTCCCCCTCCGTGCCGCAATGTCCTGGCCAGGCTCCACTTTAAATAAATCTCTTTGTGTGTTTATCCGACCTGTCTATGGGAATCAGCATACAGGCAATTACCGCTGACATGAGCCGTATGCCGGGATGGAGCTCACATACTGAAGCCTTGTCGGCACGGACTCTAGATCCGGCCCTTCCTGCATCTCGCTGCCTCATTACAATCACAGTACAGTCTTAGCTTTGATTCTCAGTTCTTCTAATAGAAAAACACAAAATGATTGTTAAAGCTTCTTCCATTGTGTGAGATCTAGAAACCAGCGCCATGTAGTGCAAGCATATTATTACTAGCGGCCACCCCACACGGCCCTATTATCACTCCGTGCTCTGTGAGCTCATTCATTGTCCGGCATCTGTATTGTGAAGCGCTGCCCACAGTCCGAAAGGCTTAAAGGGAATGTGCCATCAGAAAACGGCCAATTGCTGAAATCCTAAACTTTTATTGTCTATAATATAACATCCTTGCAGTTTTCATTCTGACCACTAAGCCTAATAATAAGCTAACACATCCTGTTCTGTAGAGATCAATTCTCAACAAGCATCTTATCATTACAGACTGGATAAGACACCATTCACTATAGGTGATGGTCACAGCTCAGCTTGCCTTTCTCCCTGCACAGGCCACAGAGCATGCCCACAACAACAGCAACCAATCACAGCTCAGCCTTCAAATATTTATGAGCTCTGATTAAATGAAACTTGAACCGTGATTGGTTGCTTTGGGCAATAAAAACCAAGACTGCTTATAAATCCTCCCCCCCCAAAAAAAAACCCAGCGATAATTATGACTTACCTCCTCCCCCTCCCTGTACAACGACCTCTGCACAGGGCACACTGCATGCCTAGAAATGTTCCCACAGAAGGCAATGGGTCATCTCTAGTCTATTGTTTCCTATGTCTATAGAGCTTGCTATAAAGCATCTGTCTAAGTGCTGATGATAAAGATCAGGCAATATGTCTGCCCCATATTAGGTAATTATCCCTTTAAGTGTGTGATAGTGGAGCCTCTCCCACCCACTGTTGCAAAACTACAACTCCCAACATGCCTCGACGGCAGCTCTGGAGTTAGGGGTTAAAAGGTCATTACAACGATGCCTTGTAAGTAGGGATATATATATATATATTTATATATATATACACACACACACACACAATGGTAAGCACTCATACAGAACAAGCCTGAACCCTATGCATGAACATTCTATAGAGAAGTATGTACCAGTCCACGCCTCCATACCTTCACAGGGGTAGGTGTTACAGAGCGCCTCCTCTGTGTGCAGACCGATGCAGATGTCACCACCGTTGGATGGGGCGGGGTTGGTGCAGGTACGTGTGCGCTGGTAATGTCCACCACCGCAGGTGGCCGAACACTGTGTCCACGATGACCAACAGGACCACGAACCCTTCACTGAGACACAAAGAGGGCAAAAATGTCAGGAGGAAAATAATCACTTACTGCTCAGAGAATGAAGAGAACGATGCACAGATCTGTCAGGAGAGAAAAGGTGAACGTCCAATCCTCCGCACATCAAGTGCTGGAACATGAAATATCCCTGACAGATACAAGACTCCACAACGTGAGGAAATCTCATCAAATCCGACAATTCTACTGGAAGGAGAGGCCGGATACAGCACTGTCTATAATGGTATATAGTAGTTATATCCCTGTATATAGGAGCAGTATTATAGTAGTTATATTCCTGTATATAGGAGCAGTATTATAGTAGTTATATCTCTGTATATAGGAGCAGTATTATAGTAGTTATATTCCTGTATATAGGAGCAGTATTATAGTAGTTATATTCCTGTATATAGGAGCAGTATTATAGTAGTTATATCCCTGTATATAGGAGCAGTATTATAGTAGTTATATTCCTGTATATAGGAGCAGAATTATAGTAGTTATATTCCTGTATATAGGAGCAGTATTATAGTAGTTATATTCCTGTATATAGGAGCAGTATTATAGTAGTGATATTCCTGTATATAGGAGCAGTATTATAGTAGTTATATTCCTGTATATAGGAGCAGTGCTATAGTAGTTATTTTCCTGTATATAGGGGCAGTATTATAGTAGTTATATTCCTGTATATAAGAGCAGTATTATAGTAGTTATATTCCTGTATATAGGAGCAGTATTAGTTATATTCCTGTATATAGGAGCAGTATTATAGTAGTTATATTCCTGTATATAGGAGCAGTATTAGTTATATTCCTGTATATAAGAGCAGTATTATAGTAGTTATATTCCTGTATATAGGAGCAGTATTAGTTATATTCCTGTATATAGGAGCAGTATTAGTTATATTCCTGTATATAGGAGCAGTATTATAGTAGTTATATCCCTGTATATAGGAGCAGTATTATAGTAGTATATTCTTGTATATAGGAGCAGTATTATAGTAGTTATATTCCTGTATATAGGGGGCAGTATAATAGTAGTTATATTCTTGTATATAGGAGCAGTATTATAGTAGTTCTATTCTTGTATATAGGAGCAGTATTATAGTAGTTATATTCCTGTATATAGGAGCAGTATTATAGTATTTATATTCCTGTATATAGGAGCAGTATTATAGTAGTTATATCCCTGTATATAGGAGCAGTATTATAGTAGTTATATTCTTGTATATAGGAGCAGTATTATAGTAGTTATATTCCTGTATATAGGAGCAGTATTATAGTAGTTATATTCCTGTATATAGGAGCAGTGCTATAGTAGTTATTTTCCTGTATATAGGGGCAGTATTATAGTAGTTATATTCCTGTATATAAGAGCAGTATTATAGTAGTTATATTCCTGTATATAGGAGCAGTATTAGTTATATTCCTGTATATAGGAGCAGTATTAGTTATATTCCTGTATATAGGAGCAGTATTAGTTATATTCCTGTATATAGGAGCAGTATTAGTTATATTCCTGTATATAGGAGCAGTATTAGTTATATTCCTGTACCCACTGGAAACCCATTAGTTAGGTCAAAGTTGCAGGAGGGTGAGAATGAGAGATAAGAGGAGCAGTGATAACTCTTGCTGTGAGGTGCGGTACTGCCACAGTGTACGGTGCTGTATATTATATCACAGGGAGCATCTCTGATCACTCATACAGAGTTCTGGAGATTTATAGAATATTCTGTACATTTATGTATTTAACATAAACTATTTATACTTTTCTGTGTATAAAAATGTAACATAATCAAGTATCAGTGTTAATTAAAAGCATCTCTCATGTTGGCCGGGTCATACATATTTAACAGGCAGCAGCCGCCAACGTGTCAGATAAACAAAAAGCAAAATGTGGTCTCCAGACAAGCTGTGAATCCGGATAATCTCAGCCCGATAAACAAGACTCCAGCCCTTTTATTAGGAGTTAAAAATAACCAAATGAAAGAATCACATTACATTCAGCTGCCAGGACGGTGGGTTTGTTACAGTGTATCAGTGCAGACAATCCTCAATAGCCCAGACTTCAAGCTGATGACATGTACATGCGCTGATGCAGTGTAACAAACCCTCAGCTGGGGAGTATCCTGCAGATCCTGAAAGGGTTACAGATGAGCAGAGGAGCCCTTTAATAAATGTTCCAGCAGTCACACAGTGTAACCATGGGCAGGATTTGTAGCCCTGTGTGTGGACATAGATCATCCGGCCGCTGACCCACACTTGACCGCTGTATAAATCCTGCCCGTCCTCGGCTGCCGACCTTTCACCTCGTCTCTATCGACGTGCTAAATTGCTGAGGCTGAGTTAAATCTGCATAAAGTCTCCGTCCTCGCCCCGATCTGTGTTTCATTTGTTGACAGAAATGAATAAAATTGGGAAATTTTGAGGCTTTAATGATCTTTCCTAAGTGGTTGAATTTCTTCCAAAAATCCAAAAATTTGAGGCCATTGCTGGATGTGCAGAAAGCTCGTGTTTGGGCGGTAACGTCAGTGCAGCAGTGAATGCGGCAGAGCTGTAATACCACCCACCACCTGAGAACGGGGGAGGCGCTGTTGGCCTAATACTGCATTACCCCTTTATTTCATGCACTGCAGCAGTTTCTATGGGATCTATAACTTTGTTCATTGTAAGATATGGTATATACTGACACACAGGCATAACGGTAGATTAGAGGAATTGTGAGGGGAGTGACAACCCTAGTACTGGCAGCGGTTACTCAGCTGCCAATGGTGTCGCTTTATAACCCTGCACACCATAGGACGGTAAAGGAGGGAGAGCTGGATGCAGAAAGCAGGAGAAATACTTACATTAAAATGCAGCAGATATAGAAAAGGATTTTTCTTTCAGTCATTCTCCAGTAGGTGGCGCTGGTTCAATAACGTTATAAACATCTACACCAGGGCTCCGGCTGATGCAAAACTACAACTTTTACAAATGTTGTAAAACTACAACTCCCAGCATGCACCATGGAAGTTGTAATTAAGTAACATTTGTAAACTTTTAGCCAAACTGCAGTATAAGATTATTTTCAGGGCACGATGGGAGTCACTAGAGCTGCAATGTGAAAGATGTTACCTTGGAAGCTGATGGGAGTTGTGGTTTTGCATCACTTTAAAAAGTTGTAAAATTTCTGCAGTTTTGTCAGGACACGATGGGAGTCAGGGACGGATTAAGGAATGGGCACCAGGGGCACGTGCCCCTGGGCCCCCACCACAAAGGGGCCCCCACCAACCCGAACCCGGAAGCAGAGTTCCGGGTTCAGATTGGTGCATCTATGGCTGCATTTCCACGTTCCGTGATCCTGTCGGATCACGGACGTGGAATGCATGTACCGGAGCCCCCCCGCGGCCGGACAGCATCTGTAATTAGATGCTGGGAGCGGGGGAGACTGTATTCATAAGCGCCGCGCTGTAATAAATCAGCTGTTACTACAGCGCAGCAATTATGAATACAGTCTCCCCCGCTCCCAGCATCTAATTACAGATGCTGTCCGGTCGCGGGGGGACTCCGGTACTGGCATTCCACGTCCGTGATCCATCAGGATCACAGAACGTGGGAATGCAGCCTATGGCATCCAGCGCTCTCCTGTGTCCGGTTGCCGCTAGACACAGGAGAGCGCTGTGCCTGTGAGCTCCTGTGAGGCGGCGCACGCCTCTTCTCTCTGGCGGGCTGCCTTTGTTCGCTCCTGAGCTGGCCGGGCCCTCTGCCATCTTCTGCAGCGCACGTCTTCTCCCGCAGGCGGCGCGCGATGAAATGACGTCATCGCGCGCCGCCTGCCGGAGAAGATGGCAGAGGGCCCGGCCCGCTCAGGAGCGAGGAAAGGTGAGTGGAGTGTTTTTTGTTTTTTTTACTACATCAGCACACCACAGGGGATTGGGGGGGGGTACAGCTACCAGCACACCACAGGGGATTGGGGGGGGATACAGCTACCAGCACACCACAGGGGATAGCTACATGAGCACCACTAAATCGTTAATTACAATGCTAGGGGCACTGGGGGCGCAAGTACTTTTCCTTGCCCCAGGTGCTGCTAACCCACACACAGCACATCTGCACACAGTATAACATTAAGTGCGGACACAGCAGGAGCACAAGATATTATTGCTATATGGAGGCACAGCCAGGGACATTATGACTATATGGAGGGCACAGCCAGGGACATTATGACTATATGGAGGCACAGCAGGAGACATTACTACTATATGGAGGGCACAGCCAGGGACATTATGACTATATGGAGGGCACAGCCAGGGACATTATGACTATATGGAGGCACAGCGGGAGACATTACTACTATATGGAGGGCACAGCCAGGGACATTATGACTATATGGAGGCACAGCAGGAGACATTACTACTATATGGAGGGCACAGCCAGGGACATTATGACTATATGGAGGGCACAGCCAGGGACATTATGACTATATGGAGGGCACAGCCAGGGACATTATGACTATATGGAGGGCACAGCCAGGGACATTATGACTATATGGAGGGCACAGCCAGGGACATTATGACTATATGGAGGGCACAGCCAGGGACATTATGACTATATGGAGGCACAGCGGGAGACATTACTACTATATGGAGGCACAGCGGGAGACATTACTACTATATGGGGACATAGGGACTTTATAACTATTTGGGCGCACAACAAGGGAATTCTACATACACGGGCAACTCACATACAGTACTTACTCACTTTACTGGAAATCACACCAAAAAGTGGAATTACTACTGTTTGAGACCTTATAGGTTGGGAAAAAGGAAGTAAGTTGTTGAAAAAGTGCGGAGCCTGAGATGTTTGTCTGGCAGGTTCTAAAGAGACGAATTGTAGCTGGAAGAAATCATCATGGTGGTCCAGGCCAGATGGAGAGGAAAAGGAAAGTGACACTTCAGATCAAAGAAGACATCACCTGTGAGTCACTGAATGATGTTTTTTTTTTGTGTGTATTTTTTAGCACATTATTGGGTAGGGGTGCCCCAGGGTAAAATAAATAAATTGTTAGACTATATTGCTCTAAGCCATAATACCCACACTGCTTCTCCCTAGCAAAATCTCCCCACATGTTCAAAAATCTGCCACCGGCCGTGCATCGCTACGTTTAATAGTGATGTGCGACCGATGGCTGATCCAGCCTTATAAAAAGCTCTGTAAGCGAGCGCCAATCTAGCAGAACGACGCTACTTACCCAGTGGGTAAGAACACACAGAAGGTGCTGGGTTCTCACATTGTGTTTGTGATAATAATGCAATGTGAGAACACACCCTGATAGTCAGCCTTCCCCGCTCCTGTCTCTAGGCCTGGCATCTTCCTCTGCACTGCAGCCTCCAGTGACCATCACATGCACAACATAGGAGGATGCTGAGCCACACAGCCAGGAGTGAGAAGGGGTCTGTGCTAAGTCGCCTACAGTAATCAGCCACCTGTATAGATTGCAGTATAGTTATTTTTTTTGAGAGGGGGGGGGGGGGGAAGGGGGGGACCTCAAAAAAATTGTCGCCCAGGGCCTCCACCAACCTTAATCCGGCCCTGATGGGAGTTCTAGCACACTGCTCTGCAATAATACTAACACAAACGATTCCACAATGTGCACATTAGATTGTGAGCTCTGCAGCCCAGGACGCTTGGTCTCTATCATCAGTGTGCACATTAGATTGTGAGCTCTGCAGCCCAGGACGCTTGGTCTCTATCATCAGTGTGCACATTAGATTGTGAGCTCTGCAGCCCAGGACGCTTGGTCTCTATCATCAGTGTGCACATTAGATTGTGAGCTCTGCAGCCCAGGACACCGGGTCCCTGAGTGCTCGGGCTCTATTATCAATGTGCACATTAGATTGTGAGCTCTGCAGCCCAGGACACCGGGTCCCTGAGTGCTCGGTCTCTATTATCAATGTGCACATTAGATTGTGAGCTCTGCAGCCCAGGACACCGGGTCCCTGAGTGCTCGGTCTCTATTATCAATGTGCACATTAGATTGTGAGCTCTGCAGCCCAGGACACCAGGTCCCTGAGTGCTCGGTCTCTATTATCAATGTGCACATTAGATTGTGAGCTCTGCAGCCCAGGACGCTCGGTCTCTATTATCAATGTGCACATTAGATTGTGAGCTCTGCAGCCCAGGACGCTCGGTCTCTATCATCAGTGTGCACATTAGATTGTGAGCTCTGCAGCCCAGGACACTCTGTCTCTATCACCATTTTGCACACATTGAAGCATATGAACCGCAGTAATAGTCATGTAAACTTTAGCCCAAGCACCTATATAGCGGTATTTATTGGCGGCTCTGGTGCAGTTTTTATTATTCATTACCGGACCCGGCGCAGTTTACAGGGGAATAAAGGCCGAGATTATGACGGCGAGAAAACAATTTCCCCATAAAGCAGCGGAGAGCACCTTGTTGTTTTCAATTAAGACGTAATTGTGTTTTCCTCACGTTCGGTAGGAGTCCGACTCCTCGTAAAGATTATACTACCCGGGACCATGGGAGATGGCGCGACATAAAGCCGCACTCCGCTAATGAGCAGAGCCCCACCGCTGAGCGGCGACAGAGATCAATGTCACATACAGAGAGCGTTATGGCTCAGTAATGGCGTCTTGTCTAACCTGGGATCCCCGGAGAGGAGCCCATTACTTTTATGAGAAGTTTTCGTCTGTCAGGGAATGATGGGAGTTGTACTTGTGAAACAGCTGGAGAGTCACAGGAAACCTGGGAAGAAGTGTTCATCACCTCTGCAGCGCCACCACAGGAGAAGTGAGGCATTACACAGCACTAGGAACCCTCCAGAGCAGGAGAGGTTTTCTATGGGGATTTGCTGCTGCTCTGGACAGTTCCTGACATGGACAGAGGTGGCAGCAGAGAGCACTGTGTCAGACTGGAGAGAATACACCACTTCCTGCAGGACACACAGCGGCTGATAAGTACTGGAAGACTGGAGATTTTTAAATAGAAGCAAATTACAAATCTGTTTAACTTTCTTAAACCAGCTGATTTGAAAGAAAAGATTTTCGCCGGAGTTCCCCTTTAACCCCTTAACGACATCGGGCGTACCTATACGCCCCCGCAGGGTGGGCTTTAACGCAAACGGGCGTATAGGTACGCCCGATGTTTCCCCGATCGCTGTGTGTTCACACACAGCGGTCGGGGAAGATGGCCTGCTATAAATCATAGCAGGCCATCTTAGCTTCACGGCACGGGGGGTGGTTAACACCCCGTGCTTACGATCGCCGCTATAGGCTGATCAATTCAGATCAGCCAATAGTGGCGATCGGAACCTTTCCGGGTCATCGGCGACCCGATGACCCGGAAAAAAATGGCGGTCGGTGCTGTCCGAGGACGGCACCGACCGCCATTACTGTAAAAAGTAATGGTGATCGCCGTGCCACCGGCCCGATCGCCGTGAACGGCTGGCCGGCCGTTCACGGCGATCGGGCCGGTGGCACGGCGATCAGAGTCCCACAATATAGTAAATACCTGCCCTGGACCCCTCAGCTAGGTAGCCGAGGGGTCCAGAGCAGGTATTTGTACATTACTCACCTGTCCCGGGCTCCTGATCGGCGTCTTCCGGGTTCGCGGCGTCCTCGTCTTCGTTCGGGTCTTCGGCTTCTTCCGTGACGTCACGTTCGGCTTCTCTCGGCTATTTTCGGCTCCAGCGTCGGCTTTTTCCGTATTTTGCGCTCTGCTGCCCTCTAGCGGCTGATATGTGTAATACACTTATCAGCAGCTACAGGAATGTTCAGAATGTAGAAAATTTTTTATTTTTCAATTTTTTTTTTTTCTATTTTCCGCACCCTATCGCCGCTGAGTGTTGATCAGCATCGCACGAAAGTGCGCTGCTAATCAGCAACTCCTCCTTTTTGGCGTAGGGTGTTTTTTTTCTATATTCTACTGCCACAGTCTGCTAATAAGTGCCGCACATAAGTGCGGCATTTATCAGCAACTCCTTTGTTGGCGTAGGTTTTTATTTTATACTTACTGTAAAAAAACACGTAAAAAAAACACTTCATTACACCACACTACATTGAATAAAGTTTGACACTACACCACTACATACCACATATACTAGTCCCCGTATAAAGATGACCCCCAGGGTGTTTTCGGCGTCAGAGGGATACGTTATTATTGCCTCCGACACCGAAACAGCCAGTGAGGATGAATGGGGGATCCTTCGTTCCTCCATTCATCCTCATCCTCCTCATCATCCAGTGACATGTCTGGGGGGTAGCGTAGCGTACGCTGCCCCCCAGACACGTCTTTTCCGCCAGTACCGTCCCAATAAGAGATCACGGTATGGTGTGAAATTCTACAAACTCTGTGAGAGTACCTCAGGGTACTCTTACAGATTTAGGGTACGTGCACACTGCGGAATGGCGAAGGATAACCCTTCGTGCATTCCGCAGCTGGCACCCGCCGGCGGACTGATGCGGACGCATGTCTCCGCCCGTGTCATAGACTCCATTCTATGCACGGGCGGAATCCGTCGTCCATCCAAAGAATGAACACGTTGGACGGAGAGCGGAATCCGCCCGTGCATAGAATGGGGTCTATGACACGTGTGGAGACGTGCGCCTGCATCAGTCCGCCGGCGGGTGCCAGCTGTGGAATGCACGAAGGGTTATCTGTCGCGATTCCGCAGTGTGCACGTACCCTTAGAGTGTATGTAGGAAGGGACACCCGAATCCAGCCCCAGATGCCCCCAGATGCCCCCTCCCCCCCCATCCTCGGAGTTAGTGGGAAGATCGTCCGGGACCTGATCTTCCCACTGCTGGATAAAGGTCACCACCTGTACGGGGATAACTTTTATACCAGCACCCCCTCTTCCGGTCCCTCGCTGCCCGAGCTACTGTAGCTTGCGGCACCATCCGAACATATCAGAAGCAGTAATAGTGCCCTAATATTTAGCAGCCATGGAGCGGACCCAGCGCTTCTGGATATGAAGGACCCCATATCGCACCAGGACAACATTTTCCAGGTGACGTCCCCCACACTGGAGAACGGGAGACCCCAGAAGAAGTGCAGAGTGTGGCGTAATAGGGGGATCAGGAAGGACACCATTTTCCAGTGTGACACCTGTCCTGATCCCCCCGGCCTCTGCATACTGGATCGCTCCAAGGCGCACCACACGTCATTGGAGTTCTACATTATCTAAATTCTGTCCCTTATTCCTATTTCAGGGGTCACGTTGATCCAGGGATTATTCTGATCGCCAATATGGAGTCGGGAAGGAATTTTTCCCGTGATGAGGCTACTGTCGTCTGCCTCACGAGGGGTTTTTGCCTTCCTCTGGATCAACACAGGTTGAGTTTGATGAACACCTGTCATTTCCAACCTTATAAACTAATAATTGGCCCAATACCCCCAAATAAATTAGAATTGTCCCTTTTCCCCAGCTAAATAGGTATGGCCGCCATTCCCATTAGAGGATGCCATGATGCAATTACAAAGCCTCTGTGCGGCCAGGACAGTAGAAACCCCCCACAAGTGACCCCATTCTGGAAACTACACCCCATAAGGAATCTAACAAGGGGGGAAGCGGGGATATGGCCCCCTGGTGACGGCCACATTTGGGACGTGAAAATGAAAAAAATTTTATTTTTTATTTTCTCGGCACATGTTCTACTTAAGTGCCCGTCACCAGTGGGGTCCATATCCTCACTGCACCCCTTGTTAGATTCCTTATGGGGTGTAGTTTCCAGAATGGGGTCACTTGTCGGGGGTTTCTACTGTCCTGGCAGCACAGGAGCTTTGTAATTGCGACATGGCCTCCATCCTCCATTCCAGCCTCTAAATGGCGCTCTGTCCCTTTGGTGACTTGCCCTGTGCCCATATGGCACATTATGCCCACATGTGGGTTATTTTCGTACTCAGGGGACACTACCCTACACGTTTTGTGTTCATTTTCTTTTTTAACCCCTTGTGGAAATGGAAAAAAATCAAGGCTAGACCAACATTTAGTGTAATTTTTGTAAAATTTTTACTCTAAATCATTAATCTTGTCATGTTTTTTCATTTTCACAAGGGGTTAAAAGATAAAAAAAAACATTTAATGTGTAGAGCAATTTCCCCTGAGTACGGAAATACCCCACATGTGGACATAAAGCGCCATTCGGTTGCAGGGTAAGCCTCCGAAGGGACGGAGCGCCATTTGGTTTTTGAAGGCTGGATTTGGATGGAATGGATTTCGAGGGGCCATGTTGCATTCAAAAGGCCCCTGTGTTGCCAAGACAGTTAAAACCCCCCACAAGTGACCCCATTATGGAAACTACACCTCTCAGGGAATGTAACAAGGGGTGTAGTGAGCATATGGACCTCACTGGTGATGGGCACAAATGTGGAACAATGTGGCGTGAAAATGAAATATTACATTTTTTACACTATAATGTTGGTTTAGCCTTGAATTTATCATTTTCACAAGGGGTTAAAAGAGGAAAAAAAAACAAAATGTGTAGAGCAATTTCCCCCGAGTCCGTAAATACCCCACATGTGGACATAAAGCGCCATGTGGGCGCAGGGCAAGCCTCCGAGGGGAAGGAGCGCCATTTGGATTTTGGAGGTTGGATTTGGCTAGAATGGATGATGAACGCCATGTCGCATTTACAGAGCCCTCGTGCTGCCAAAACACTGGAAACCCCCCACAAGTGACCCCATTCTGGAAACTGCACCCCTCAGGGAATCTAACAAGGGGTGCAGTGAGGATATGGACCCCTTGATGACGGGCACATTTGTGCCATGAAAGTGAAAAAATGAAAATTTTCCCTTTCACGTCACATTGTTCCACATTTGTGCCCGTCACCAGTGGGGTCCATATGCTCACTGCACCCCTTGTTAGATTCCTTGAGGGGTGTAGTTTCCAGAATGGGGTCACTTGTGGGGGGTTTCCAGTGTCTTGGCAGCACGAGGGCTCTGTAAATGCGACATGGCCCTTGAAATCCTTTTCAGTGAAATTCAGCTTCCAAAAGCCAATTGGCGCTCCTTCCCTTTGGAGGCTCGTTCTGCGCCCGCTTGGCACTTTATCGCCACATGTGGGGTATTTCCGTACTCGGGAGAAACTGCGCTACACATTTTTTGTCTTTTTTTTCCTTTTATCCCTTTAAGAAAATGAAAAATTGAAGGCTAGAACAACGTTTTAGTGTAAAAAATTAATTTTTCTTTTTTCACGCCATATTGTTCGGAAAATCTGTGAAGCACCTGTGGGGTCCAGATGCTCACCGCACCCCTTGTTACATTCCTTGAGGGGTGTAGTTTTCTAAATGGTGTCCCTTTAGGGGTGTTTTTTAGGTTTTGGCACCCCAGAGCCTCTGCCAACCTGAAGTGGTACAGTCAAAAATGACCAAATATAACGGAGGCGTTGAAATTCACTAGGCGCTCCCTTATATCTGAGGCTTGTGGTTGCGTCAAATAGCGCAATAGGGTCACATATGGGGTATTTCTATAAACTGCAGAAACGGGACAATAATTATTGGGGTGCATTTCTCTGGTAATAAGTTTATAATTATGAAAAATATTGGATTACAATAAAATCTCTGCACAGAAAATTAAAATTTTCAAATTTCTTACACACTTGGCTTTTATTTCTGTGACTCCCCTAAAGGGTTAAAACACTTTCTGGATGTGCTTTTGCAGAGTGTGGGGGGTGCAGTTTCTGAAATGGGGTGCTTTGTGGGGCTTTCTAACATACAGGCCCCTCAAATACACTTCAAACCTGAACAGGTCCCTAAAAATATCTGATTTTGAAATTTTACTGAAAATTTGGAAATTTGCTGCTAATGTTTTAAGCTTCCTATTGTCTAAAAAAAAATGAAAGATCGTTTAATAAATGCCGCCAACATAAAGTAGACATGTTGCTAATGCTATTTAATATATAATTTATGTGGTATAACCACTTTCTGTATACGCAAAAAAGTTTCAAAGTTGGAAAAATGCAGTTTTTCACATTTTTTCACATTATTTGGATTTTTTTCATAAAGATTCGTTATGAGTATCGACTCCAATTTACCAGAAATGTAAAGTACAATATGTCACGAGAAAACAATCTCAGAATCAGCCGGATAGGTAAAAGCATCCCGAAGTTATTAATGAATAAAGTGACACTGGTCATATTCATAAAATTTGTCTCTGTCATTAAGGCCATTTCAGGCCCGGTCCTTAAGGGGTTAAAGGGGTTGTCCAAGCTTAGAGAAACATGGAAATTTGCTTGCGAAAACATCACCACTCCTGCCCTCCGTCAGGTGTGGGGCTCAGTGCCATTGATTGATTTATTTATTTTTAACCTTTTTTACTTGCAATTTTTGCCCTGAATGTACAAACACACGATTGTTCAGTTCACTGCAATATTATTCTAACGTATTGCAGTGTCCTGTTTAGCTGATCTTCTATTAGACCCCTTACTGGCCCCCTGGAATCGGGTCACAATGGAGAACACCCCCTTTATTCCCTAGACACCACAGTAGCTATCAATCAGCTACAGATCTGAGTTCTCTCCAATCCCGACCACTGTCAGTCAGCACCAGCTGTATATGGAACGCGTTCAGCTTCGGCGCCTGTACATCTCTGACATACACGTGCAGCGGCAACATAAAGAGCTTGTACAGAGACAACTTTCTTTTTCCCCGCTCAGCCAATCACGGGTGGCAGGGGTGACCCCACTGTATCCAATGATTGCAGGGTCAGCAAATCATCAGAAGCCGGAAGAACACTGAGGACCAGTCAGGAGAATATGCCACATACAAGATGACGGACTGAATCCACAATATAGTAGAGTGATCCAGAGTGATGTGACGGGGCTCTTACCTGGGCAGGCCTGTGGGTTACAATCCTGGAACTCCGTAGCCGACCCCATGCAGGGCTGACCGCCATTCCGTGGTTCGGGGTTACTGCAGGTTCTTTTCCTGGAGCGGAATCCCAATTCACAGTCCCGAGAGCAGCCTGACCATCCTCCCCATGGACTCCAGCCTCCGCTGACCACACGAGCCGGGGTCTTACCGCTCCGCATCATGTCGTCCACAAGAGCTGCAATATAACAGCGACATTTAGTGCCGTACTAGTCTGTATGCTGTATGGCATCCGGCAAAGCCCTGTAACATGGCAGACCATGGGCGATTCCCCTGACATACAAGCCAAACTAGACAGTGACCCCCAACCTAAGGCTTATGGCTTAAACTGTAGCTGTCATTTCAAACATTTTTGTGGAAATGAATAGTAGAAGTGATTTTAAGAAACTCTGTAATAGGTTTTATAAGGCAAAAAAGCCTCTTTCCACACTTCTTATCTGCTCATTATCAGGCAAAGTCGTCTTCATTACAGAGGAGCAAAGGGAAGACTGGTTTGCTGAGTCCATTATAACCTATTTAGGGGGTGAAGGGATGAGTGAGCAGGGAGAGCAGACAGGCAGCTGTACAGGTTGGAGACTGTCTGGGCACATAAGACGCTGGATTCACAGGTCAGAAAGGTCAGTGCTTATCTGGGAACTTGGTGAGAGATGATTGCAGGATGTAGCGCTGTGCAGGGCTGCCTTTTCTCCTCTCTGTGCTCACTCATCCCCTTGGCCCCTCCCCTCTCCATAGAACTTAATGGACACAGAATTCCTGCTTCGTTTGGAGTGAGGGGGGAGGCTGGGAAACAGCTTTGTGAGTACAGAAGGAAACCGTTTTCCTTAATACAACCTATTACAGAGATTCTTATAACCGTTTGTACTATTGAAACTCATAAAATTTCTGAAAAGTGACATTTACATGACAGTTACATTTTACAATACTACAACTCCCATCATGCCCTGACAAGGCTGGTGAGTACAGCCGCTGACACTCACAGTCGGTCTCACAGGCTGCAGAACCGTCATTGGGACAGAATCGAGTCTCTGTTTTCTTTCTCCCAAACTGCAGCTCATGGGGGTCGGAGAGCTGAGCGCGGCAAGTGTAGCGGAACCTCTGCTCCTGGCGGGCTCCGCCCTGTGTGATATTGATAGTCATCCATGGCGTCCAGGGAGTGTTTCTGCGCACCTCCGGGCACGACTCAGAGTTACACATCCGAAATTCCTGCAAGAAAGGATTCACACGTTACTGGACAGGATACAACTGCGCGCTGCGGAAAACGTCACCCCATGCAGAGCACAGCGTTGCCGTGCTGTGTGCGGAGCCGCAGGCCTATCACCCTGCTAGGAGCTGATGACATCACTGCAACACTGCGCATCCCACATTTCCACTCATCCCCACTACAGCCCAGCCCCCTGGGTGGAGGGTTACCTGGGCGCACCCGGGGCAGGTGTTTCCATTCTCGCAGGTGCGCTGTCTGGAGTGAATGCCTCCGCCGCAGTCCGTGCTGCATTTACTCCATGAACCCCACGAAGACCAGAATATGGGCACTGGGCAGGGACTGTTCTCATTGCAGAACCTGAGTTAGGAGACAAGAAGATCAGTCAGAGAAGGCACACGGTAATACAATACTGCGCCAATTCAATGGAAAGCCGTCAAATTAGCGCATTTCCCTGGCTGTGATAGTAACCCTTTAATAACGAGATCGGAAGATGTCACTGCGGGGGGCGGTAAGGATCCACTCCGGTATTGCTTTACTGCAAGGGAGGAGAACACTAAGCAGGTACCGCCTCTTTAAGAGACCCATTAGATGCCCTATTACCTGGGAGACCCCCACAGTGGTGAGCGGCGCAGGTTACGACTGGTAAGAGGGCAATAATCTGTAATATAGAAGATGTCAGCATCGCTCACTGATCATCGGCTGGATTACTCCGCTACTTCAAATAACTGAGTCATGGAGAAAGTGAATGTGCGGCCATTATCCACTAATATATGACGGCTCCAGAGGAAGGTCAATGAGGGAGGGCAGCGCCGGGGACGCCGGGGAGCAGACAATTAGCACAATTAACAGAATATCGACCGACCCAACGCCCTTTCTGGTTTCCACATGAAATCCAGTAAAAGGTCGGACTGGCAGCGCCGCCCGCCCAGGGTTAAACACCCGGGAAAGGTCTCATTAAGAAAACAGTACAGAATGGCGGCCATTACCGGAGGCGAGGAGCCGGGAGCGGCCGCATTAACATTTATATCAATATTACATGAGAGTGCGCCAGCGTCTCATTACATGTACATCATGTAACTTAGGATCAGTACAGGATCAGTAATGTAATGTATGTACACAGTGACCCCACCAGCAGAATAGTGAGTGCAGCTCTGGGGTATAATACAGGATGTAACTCAGGATCAGTAATGTAATGTATGTACCCAGTGACCCCACCAGCAGAATAGTGAGAGCAGCTCTGGAGTATAATACAGGATGTAACTCAGGATCAGTAATGTATGTACACAGTGACCCCACCAGCAGAATAGTGAGTGCAGCTCTGGAGTATGATACAGGATGTAACTCAGGATCAGTAATGTATGTACACAGTGACCCCACCAGCAGAATAGTGAGAGCAGCTCTGGAGTATAATACAGGATGTAACTCAGGATCAGTACAGGATCAGTAATGTAATGTATGTACACAGTGACCCCACCAGCAGAATAGTGAGTGCAGCTCTGGGGTATAATACAGGATGTAACTCAGGATCAGTACAGTGACAGTTACAAATAGATAGTAAGTTAGAAAGCAGTGTGTGGCCCCAGGATATAGGACCCATAGGGATCTCCTGCTAAATATATGTACACTGCTCAAAAAAATAAAGTGACCCCTCAGATAACCCCTCCAAGAATTGAAAGAATGAAATCTTCTCAGTGATACTTTGTTCTGTACAAAGCTGGATGTGCTGACAACAAAATCCCACACGTCATCACTGGGAATCCCATGTATTACACAATGGCGGCCTGGAGGCTGATCCAACTTTGCTGCAATGTCCTTATACCAAGTGCCAGTGAGGCTGAGTATTGTGTGTGTCCTCCACGTGCCTGTATGACCTCCCTACACCACCCGGGCATGCTCCTGATGAGGTGTCTGTATGACCTCCCTACACCACCTGGGCATCCTTCTGATGAGGTGGCTGTATAACCTCCCTACACCGCCCGGGCATGCTCCTGATGAGGTGTCTGTATGACCTTCCTACAAGGCCTGGGCATGCTCCTGATGAGGTGGCTGTATGACCTCCCTACAAGGCCCGGGCATGCTCCTGATGAGGTGGCTGTATAACCTCCCTACACCGCCCGGGCATGCTCCTGATGAGGTGTCTGTATGACCTTCCTACAAGGCCCGGGCATGCTCCTGATGAGGTGGCTGTATGACCCCCCTACAAGGCCCGGGCATGCTCCTGATGAGGTGGCTGTATGACCTCCCTACAAGGCCCGGGCATACTCCTGATGAGGTGGCTGTATGACCTCCCTACAAGGCCCGGGCATACTCCTGATGAGGTGGCTGTATGACCTCCCTACAAGGCCGGGGCATGCTCCTGATGAGGTGGCTGTATGACCTCCCTACACCACTCGGGCATGCTCCTGATGAGGTGTCTGTATAACCTCCCTACAAGGCCAGGGCATGCTCCTGATGAGGTGGCTGTATGACCTCCCTACAAGGTCGGGGCATGCTCCTGATGAGGTGGCTGTATGACCTCCCGACAAGGCCGGGGCATGCTCCTGATGAGGTGGCTGTATGACCTCCCGACAAGGCCCGGGCATGCTCCTGATGAGGTGGCTGTATGATCTCCCTACACCGCCCGGGCATGCTCCTGATGAGGTGTCTGTATGACCTCCCTACAAGGCCGGGGCATGCTCCTGATGAGGTGTCTGTATGACCTCCCTACAAGGCCGGGGCATGCTCCTGATGAGGTGTCTGTATGACCTCCCTACAAGGCCCGGGCATGCTCCTGATGAGGTGGCTGTATGACCTCCCTACAAGGCCCGGGCATGCTCCTGATGAGGTGGCTGTATGACCTCCCTACAAGGCCCGGGCATGCTCCTGATGAGGTGTCTGTATGAACTCCCTACACCACCCGGGCATGCTCCTGATGAGGTGTCTGTATAACCTCCCTACAAGGCCCGGGCATGCTCCTGATGAGGTGGCTGATGGTCTCCTGAGGGATCGCTTCCCAGACCTGGATTAAAGCTGCCGCCAACTCCTGGATAGTCTGTGCTGTAACGTGACGTTGGTGGATGGAGGAGACATGATGTCCCCGATGTGCTCAATCGGATTCAGGGCTGGGGAACAGGTGGCCTGTCCATAGCTTCACTGCCTCCATCTTGTAGGAACTGCTGACACACTCCAGCCACATGAGGTCTAGCATTGTCCTGCATTAGGAGGAACCCCAACCGCACCAGCATATGGTCTCACACGGGCTCTGAGGGTCTCATCTCGGTACCTAATGGCAGTCAGGCTACCTCTGGCAGCATTACCGACCCACTGCCAAACCGCTCATGCTGAAGGACGTTGCAGGCAGCAGACCGCTATTCATGGCGTCTCCAGACTCTGTCACATGTGCTCAGTGTGAACCTGCTCTCATCTGTAAAGAGCACAGGGGGCGCCAGTGGTGAAATTTTCAATCCTGTTGTTCTCTGGCAAATGCTGCCCGGTGTTGGGCTGAGAGCACTACCCCCACCTGTGGACGTCGGGCCCTCATAGCATCCACATGGGGTCGGTTTCTAACCGTTTGTGCAGACACATGGACATTAGTGGCTGCTGGAGGTGATTTTGCCGGGCTCTGGCAGTGCTTCTCCTGTTCCTCCGAGCACAAAGGCGGAGGTAGCGGTCCTGCTGCTGGATTGTTGCCTCCTTCGGCCTCCTCCATGTCTCCTGGTGTACCGGCCTGTCTCCTGGTAGCCCCTCCAGCCTCTGGACACTACGCTGACAGACACAGCAAACCTTCCTGCCACAGCTCGCATTGATGTGCCATCCTGGATGAGCTGCACTACCTGAGCCACTTGTGTGGGTTGTAGAGCCATCTCATGCTACGAGTGTGACAGCACCACCAACATTCAAAAGTGACCAAAACATCAGCCGGAAAGCATGAGAAATGGTCTGTTGTCCCCACCTGCAGGACCCTCCTTTATTGTCTCTTGCTAGTTGCCAATAATTTCCACCTGTTGTCTATTCCATTTGCACAGCAGCAGCAGGTGACAGTGATTGTCAGTCAGTGCGGCTTCCTAAGTGGATGGTTTGATTCACTTGGAGTTATATTGTGTTGGGTAAGTGTTCCCTTTACTTTTTGAGCAGTGTATTTACACCCCCTCATATATATATATATATATATATATATATATATATATATATATATATATATATATATATATGTGTATCTCTATCCTCCTCCGCCATTGATCAGTTATTCCCCGGCGATCACTAATGAAATACAATATGGCTGAAGTGCTGTTTGTTTACTGAGAGCGGAGAAGCAGATATCATCTTATTACTATAAGGAAACAGGGCGAGATGGCGGTAATGATACAATCTGCGCGGTTCATGGATTACTGAATTATTGATGATGCAAGACGATATCTGAGCGGCTGCAGCAGCGGCGGAAGCCGCAGACCGTTACTTTACATCACGGCGGCATTAACAGCAAAGTGCTCAGGGGTCTCACCGCTCCTCTCGGCTCTGTCCCACGCACACTCTCCCTCCAAAGCGAGGGGCGGGGTTACTGCACGTCCTCTGCCGCACCTGGAAGCCGATCCCGCAGGACGTGCTGCACTGCGCCCAGGACGACCATGGAGTCCAGCCGCCATTCCTGCAGGGAAAAGATAGGAAAAGGATTGGATAAAAGTGGGGACGGATCACATGACCACATCATTCCGGTATTATAGTTGCCCAATCATATATTCTGCAGAGTCACATGATCCATGCTGCTAAGTGTCACATGACCCGATCCTGACCAATCCCGGCGCAGCTCACAAACTCTTTACTATAAAGTTTTTGAAACTTCACCAATCAGCAGAAAAATCTCTGCCGGATGTTTTATGTGACAGCAAAGCGAAGCCGAGCGCGGCGAAACGCAATGAAACTTTTATCACTCCATGAATTATTTGACGCCAGCAGAAATCTCTCCGTCTTTGAACCTTTTATTGGGGAATTTTGACATTTTCAACTTTCTTTGCTGTCACTTTCCTGATTTTAATGCCCTGGGGGCGGGGCTTGGAGGTAATGATTATATAATGACATGATGGGGGCGGGGCTTGGAGGTAATGATTATATAATGACATGATGGGGCGGAGCTTGGAGGTAATGATTATATAATGACATGATGGGGCGGAGCTTGGAGGTAATGATTATATAATGACATGATGGGGCGGAGCTTGGAGGCAATAATATAATGACATGAAGGGGGCTGGGCTTGGAGGTAATGATTATATAATGACATGATGGGGCGGAGCTTGGAGGCAATGATTATATAATGACATGATGGGGCGGGGCTGGGAGGCAATGATTATATAATGACATGATGGGGCGGGGTTTGGAGGCAATAATATAATGACATGAAGGGGGCGGGGCTTGGAGGTAATGATTATATAATGACATAACTGGGGTGGAGCTTGGAGGCAATAATATAATGACATGAAGGGGGCGGGGCTTGGAGGTAATGATTATATAATGACATAACTGGGGCGGAGCTTGGAGGCAATAATATAATGACATGATGGGGTGGAGCTTGGAGGCAATGATTATATAATGACATGATGGGGGCGGGGCTTGGAGGCAATGATTATATAATGACATGATGGGGCGGAGCTTGGAGGCAATGATTATATAATGACATGATGGGGCGGAGCTTGGAGGCAATGATTATATAATGACATGATGGGGGCGGGGCTTGGAGGCAATTATAAATATTATAATGACATGATGGGGGCGGGGCTTGGAGGCAATGATTATATAATGACAGGATGGGGCGGAGCTTGGAGGCAATGATTATATAATGACATGATGGAGCGGAGCTTGGAGGCAATGATTATATAATGACATGATGGGGGCGGGGCTTGGAGGCAATTATAAATATTATAATGACATGATGGGGGCGGGGCTTGGAGGCAATGATTATATAATGACAGGATGGGGCGGAGCTTGGAGGCAATGATTATATAATGACAGGATGGGGCGGAGCTTGGAGGCAATGATTATATAATGACATGATGGGGCGGAGCTTGGAGGCAATAATTATATATTGACATGATGGGGCGGAGCTTGCAGGCGATTAAATAATGACATATAATGGGGGCGGGGGATAGTCATACCTGTCCTATAGTGGTCGTTATCAATTTGGAACAGAAATGCAATAAGAGAAAAATGGCGCCAGAGATCGCTGTGTATATATGAAGGGGATAGGTCTGGGACGCGTCGCCCCCCTCAGTCGGTTATGGATAGGACACATGGAGGGGATAGGTCTGGGGCGCGTCGCCCCCACTCAGTCGGTTATGGATAGGACACATGGAGGGGATAGGTCTGGGGCGCGTCGCCCCCCTCAGTCTGTTATGGATAGGACACATGGCGGGGATATGTCTGGGACGTGTCGCCCCCCTCAGTCTGTTATGGATAGGACACATGGAGGGGATATGTCTGGGACGCGTCGCCCCCCTCAGTCTGTTATGGATAGGACACATGGAGGGGATATGTCTGGGACGCGTCGCCCCCCTCAGTCTGTTATGGATAGGACACTTGGAGGGGATATGTCTGGGACGCGTCGCCCCCCTCAGTTAGTAATGGATAAGACACATGGAGGGGATATGTCTGGGGCGCGTCGCCTCCGCCGCTTTGCTCCTGTATAAGATGGAATATAATTGGAACGTACTAAATAAATAATCTGTGAGAATTAAGAAGAGGAAGAGTCGCCATTAATGCAGCGGGAGAAGTGATGGGGGGGAGGGGTACCAGACGGGCAAAGGTGCCGGGAGACTCATTAACACAGAATTACCATGTAATTAGCATAAAATTAGCGCAGTAAGCAAACACGTAGAGGTGACAGCCCGAACCCCGCGCAGAACATGTGAAAGGCGCAGCGCAGCACACATGGTAATTACAGATTTTTAGAAACGGGAGAAATAAAGTCTACAGCCTGCGACCCTGAAGTTGTGTCTGTGAGGTTATGACCTTTGACCTCTCACCTTTGAACTCATCATCCACCATCAGAGGCCGATACTTGTCTCCTGTACATCAGTAATGGATGAGAGAAGCCTCATGATCAGGACCGCATCGGGATGGATGATGGGGAATGCATCGGGATGGATGATGGGGAATGCATCGGTATGGACGACGGGGACAGCATCGGGATGGATGATGGGGAATGCATCGGGATGGATGACGGGGAATGCATCGGGATGGATGACAGGGAATGCATCGGGTTGGATGACGGGGAATGCATCGGGATGGATGACGGGGAATGCATCGGGATGGATGATGGGGAATGCATCGAGATGGATGACGGGGAATGCATCGGGATGGATGACAGGGAATGCATCGGGATGGATGACAGGGAATGCATCGGGTTGGATGACGGGGAATGCATCGGGATGGATGACGGGGAATGCATCGGGATGGATCACAGGGAATGCATGGGGATGGATGACGGGGAATGCATCGGGATGGATGACGGGGAATGCATCGGGATGGACGACGGGGACCGCATCGGGATGGATGATGAGGAATGCATCGAGATGGATGATGGGGAATGCATCGAGATGGATGATGGGGAATGCATCGAGATGGATGATGGGGACTGCATCGAGATGGACGATGGAGAGCGGACTGAGTTGTCCTGTCACTGGGAGGCACATGTAACTCCTGCCACTGCAGCTAGAGGGCACATGTCTCATATGGAAAAATCCATCTCTATAGTAGGGTGCAGGGTGCTATCAGTCTTTATGGCGGGGTGCTTTCAGTCTCTATGGCGGGTGTGGGGCGTTATCCATCTCTATGGCGGGCTGCGGGGCGTTATCCGTCTCTATGGCGGGGTGCGGGGTGTTATCCATCTCTATGGCGGGCTGCGGGGCGTTATCCGTCTCTATGGCGGGGTGCGGGGTGTTATCCGTCTCTATGGCGGGGCGTTATTCATCTCTATGGTGGGGGTGCTTTCCGTCTCTATAGTAGGGTGCAGGGTCCTAGCCGTCTCAGTGGCGGGGGTGCAGGACGCTATCCGTTTCTATAGCAGGGTGCTATCCGTCTCTGTAGCTGGGTGCAAGGTGCTATAAGTCTCTATAGCGCAGTGTGGGGCACTTTGAGTCTCTATAGTGGGGTGCAGGGTGCTATCTGTCTCTATAGCGGGGTGCTATGAGTCTCCATACTGGAGTGCAGGGTGCTACGAGTCTATAGTGGAGTGCAGGGTGCTATGAGTCTCTATAGTGGGGTGCTATGAGTCTCTATAGTGGGGTGCAGGGTGCTTTGAGTCTCTATAGTGGGGTGCAGGGTGCTATCTGTCTCTATAGTGGGGTGCAGGGTGCTATCTGTCTCTATAGCGGGGTGCTATGAGTCTCCATACTGGAGTGCAGGGTGCTACGAGTCTATAGTGGAGTGCAGGGTGCTATGAGTCTCTATAGTGGGGTGCTATGAGTCTCTATAGTGGGGTGCAGGGTGCTTTGAGTCTCTATAGTGGGGTGCAGGGTGCTATCTGTCTCTATAGCGGGGTGCAGGGTGCTATCTGTCTCTATAGCGGGGTGCTATGAGTCTCCATACTGGAGTGCAGGGTGCTATGAGTCTATAGTGGAGTGCAGGGTGCTATGAGTCTCTATAGTGGGGTGCTATGAGTCTCTATAGTGGGGTGCAGGGTGCTTTGAGTCTCTATAGTGGGGTGCAGGGTGCTATGAGTCTCTATAGTGGGGTGCTATGAGTCTCTATAGTGGGGTGCAGGACACTATCAGTCTCTATAGTGGGGTGCAGGAAATTATGAGTCTCTGTAGTTGGGTGCTATGAGTCTCTATAGTGGGGTGCAGGGTGCTATAAGTCTCTATAGTGGGGTGCAGGGTGCTATCAGTCTCTATAGTGGGGTGCAGGACGCTATCAGTCTCTATAGTGGGGTGCAGGGTGCTATCAGTCTCTATAGTGGGGTGCAGGACGCTATCAGTCTCTATAGTGGGGTGCAGGGTGCTATGAGTCTCTATAGTGGGGTGCAGGACGCTATCAGTCTCTATAGTGGGGTGCAGGGTGCTATCAGTCTCTATAGTGGGGTGCAGGACGCTATCAGTCTCTATAGTGGGGTGCAGGGTGCTATGAGTCTCTATAGTGGGGTGCAGGGTGCTATGAGTCTCTATAGTGGGGTGCAGGACGCTATCAGTCTCTATAGTGGGGTACAGGACGCTATCAGTCTCTATAGTGGGGTGCAGGACGCTATCAGTCTCTATAGTGGGGTACAGGGTGCTATCAGTCTCTATAGTGGGGTGCAGGACGCTATCAGTCTCTATAGTGGGGTACAGGGTGCTATGAGTCTCTATAGTGGGGTGCAGGACGCTATCAGTCTCTATAGTGGGGTGCAGGACGCTATCAGTCTCTATAGTGGGGTGCAGGATGCTATCAGTCTCTATAGTGGGGTGCCTGCCTCTGCCGTCTCTCCGCACCAGGTGACTTGTGTGCAGCGGATGATAAGTCTCCTTCCTTTAGTAACATGTCTGGCGCTCGGTGCTGAGGTGTCAGGATACAAAGAAAGAGAAACTAATTTCCTGCAGCTTTGGAATAACAGTCTCCATATGGCGGCTCAGGCTGCTGCTTACATACCAGTACACCAATGCCGCAACACTGCGCCAGAACCTCAGCAGTGAACGGTCAACAAGAAATCCACCAGCACCTACCTGCCCAAAACCTACAGCCAAATGTGCATTGTCCTAGATAAGACCCCCTTCCCTCTTGTAACATATATAAAGGTTTCCATCATGTCCTCCTTTCCCTTCTTCCCCCCAGTAACATATATAAAGGTTTCCATCATGTCCCCCTTTCCCTTCTTCCTCCTGTAACATATATAAAGGTTTCCATCACGTCCTTCCTTTCCCTTCTTCCTACTGTAACATATATAATGGTTTCCATCATGTCTCTCCTTTCCCTTCTTCCCTCCTGTAACATATATAATGGTTTCCATCATGTCTCTCCTTTCCCTTCTTCCTCCTGTAACATATATAAAGGTTTCCATCACGTCCTTCCTTTCCCTTCTTCCTCCTGTAACATATATAAAGGATTCCATCATGTCCTCCTTTCCCTTCTTCCCTCCTGTAACATATATAAAGGTTTCCATCACGTCCTTCCTTTCCCTTCTTCCCTCCTGTAACATATATATATATAGGATTCCATCACGTCCTTCCTTTCCCTTCTTCCCCCTGTAACATATATATAGGTTTCCATCATGTCCCCCTTTCCATTCTTCCTCCTGTAACATATATAAAGGTTTCCATCATGTCCTCCCTTTCCATTCTTCCTCCTGTAACATATATAAAGGTTTCCATCATGTCTTTCCTTTCCCTTCTTCCCCCCAGTAACATATATAAAGGTTTCCATCATGTCCCCCTTTCCATTCTTCCTCCTGTAACATATATAAAGGTTTCCATCATGTCTTTCCTTTCCCTTCTTCCCCCCAGTAACATATATAAAGGTTTCCATCATGTCCCCCTTTCCCTTCTTCCTCCTGTAACATATATAAAGGATTCCATCATGTCTCTCCTTTCCCTTCTTCCTCCTGTAACATATATAAAGGTTTCCATCATGTCTCCCCTTTCCCTTCTCCCTCCTGTAACATATATAAAGGTTTCCATCATGTCCTCCTTTCCCTTCTTCCCCCCAGTAACATATATAAAGGTTTCCATCATGTCCCCCTTTCCATTCTTCCTCCTGTAACATATATAAAGGTTTCCATCATGTCCTCCCTTTCCCTTCTTCCTCCTGTAACATATATAAAGGTTTCCATCATGTCCTCTCTTTCCATTCTTCCTCCTGTAACATATATAATGGTTTCCATCATGTCTCTCCTTTCCCTTCTTCCTCCTGTAACATATATAAAGGTTTCCATCTTGTTCTCCCTTTCCCTTCTTCCTCCTGTAACATATATAAAGGTTTCCATCATGTCTCTCCTTTCCCTTCTTCCTCCTGTAACATATATAAAGGTTTCCATCATGTCTCCCCTTTCCCTTCTCCCTCCTGTAACATATATAAAGGTTTCCATCATGTCCTCCTTTCCCTTCTTCCCCCCAGTAACATATATAAAGGTTTCCATCATGTCCCCCTTTCCATTCTTCCTCCTGTAACATATATAAAGGTTTCCATCATGTCCTCCCTTTCCCTTCTTCCTCCTGTAACATATATAAAGGTTTCCATCATGTCTCTCCTTTCCCTTCTTCCCTCCTGTAACATATATAATGGTTTCCATCATGTCTCTCCTTTCCCTTCTTCCTCCTGTAACATATATAAAGGTTTCCATCACGTCCTTCCTTTCCCTTCTTCCTCCTGTAACATATATAAAGGATTCCATCATGTCCTCCTTTCCCTTCTTCCCTCCTGTAACATATATAAAGGTTTCCATCACGTCCTTCCTTTCCCTTCTTCCCTCCTGTAACATATATGAAGGTTTCTATCATGTCCTCCCTTTCCCTTCTTCCTCCTGTAACATATATGAAGGTTTCCATCGTGTCCTCCCTTTCCCTTCTTCCTCCTGTAACATATATAAAGTATTCCATCATGTCCCTCCTTTCCCTTCTTCCTCCTGTAACATATATGAAGGTTTCTATCATGTCCTCCCTTTCCCTTCTTCCCTCCTGTAACATATATAAAAGGTTTCTATCATGTCCCTCCTTTCCCTTCTTCCTCCTGTAACATATATGAAGGTTTCTATCATGTCCTCCCTTTCCCTTCTTCCCTCTTGTAACATATATAAAAGGTTTCTATCATGTCCTCCCTTTCCCTTCTTCCTCCTGTAACATATATGAAGGTTTCTATCATGTCCTCCTTTCCCTTCTTCAGGCAGTAGGGCAGGTGAACATGAGCTATTTCTCCCTGTTATCAGCCACTTCACATAGAATAGGGAATGGTTGTAATGTTCTCTAATGAGATGAGTGACAAGAAGTAAAGGAGTCTCACACAGGGAACTGCTGGGACATGTATATTGCTATGTGTCGCTGGTGTATGGTATAATACAGGATGTAACTCAGGATCAGTAATGTAATGTAATGTATGTACACAGTGACCTCACCAGCAGAATAGTGAGTGCAGCTCTGGAGAATCATACAGGATGTAACTCAGGATCAGTAATGTTATGTATGTACACAGTGACCTCACCAGCAGAATAGTGAGTGAAGCTCTGGAGTATAATACAGGATGTAACTCAGGATCAGTAATGTAATGTATGTACACAGTGACCCCACCAGCAGAATAGTGAGTGAAGCTCTGGAGTATAATACAGGATGTAACTCAGGATCAGTAATGTATGTATGTAGTGACCCCACCAGCAGAATAGTGAGTGCAGCTCTGGAGTATAATACAGGATGTAACTCAGGATCAGTAATGTATGTATGAAGTGACCCCACCAGCAGAATAGTGAGTGCAGCTCTGGGGTATAATACAGGATAAGTAATGTCTGTACACATTGTTTCTATAGAATCATATACACTCGCCGCACACTGATGCTTCTACTCACCGCGAGCAGTTGGCTATCTCTATGCGGGACCCCTCACAGTCTCGACCCCCACAGCGAGGAGCAGGATTATTACAGGTCCTAGAACGGCACAGACATGTGGAATCTCCATCCGAGTGCTGACATGGCTGCCAGGCTGACCAGGCCCCCAGTGCTCCATTAACCGTCAAATTGCGAACCTGGGAGATGAGTAAAAGGCGTCAGAGTGGGCGATAATAATATTGCGGCTCCAGTAACCTGCAGACAGGGCAGAATAGCACTTTAGACCTGGACTGTAGACACATGCAGCGGCGGCTCAGACCACATTGTATCAAGTGTGCCCCATACTGCGGGCTGCAGCAGCATGAAAACAAGACACATAGAAATCCTATCAGATGCTTCGTGTATAAGCACAACCTCCAGCTGGGAGAGTGAAAGCCACACTTTTTACACTAATAATCCCTTTTAGCTCCTGTATTTTTAGCATCTACCTGCTGACTGGATGTTATGAGCTGCACTTATGAACATTTTACACCGACGAGTCCGGAAGAAGCACAACTTCCTCAAAACACGTTGTGGCAAATGTGGATTAGCAGGATAATGTGACTTATTGGAGAGCAAAAACCTTATGAGGAGTGCTGGGCGTCAGCTGAATGACCCGACACTATCCTAACCTGGGAGGGTGAGAAAGACGCTGCCAGTCTCCTCCAGACTCCTTTGGCAGCAGCTTATCTCTGCAAGAACAAAGGAGTCTAACTGCTAAAATACAACATGCTCTCTCTCTCCCCGAAAGCTGCCATCTTGGAGGAATCAGAAGGTCACCCTACACATAGTCAGCCAGTCCTGGTGAAATTGCTGGATTCAGCTGATTCTTACATTTTGAGAATGAAGAATTTAAAGTGACACTGTCCCCCCCCCCCTTTTTGCATTATGACTTTTCTACACAGGTGTAAAAGGGTAAATTTAGCAGTTTTCACACCTTATTTTATAACATACGTCATAGTGCTTGTTCCAGTAAAAAGTGATCTTTTATCATCTGTGGTATGTGCACATATATGTGGTATTTGGGCGGGGCTTCAAAGGTGAAGCGCCACTTAGCCCCGCCCACAACACCACCATTGGCCCCATGACATCATCGGTGCATAGGCCCTGCCCCTCAGGGACCATTGGAACAGGCCAGCCTAAAGGTCTAGGTCCCACAACCTCTAGGTCGGTCCATACCAATGATCGCTGAGGGGACAGAGCCTATGTACGGTGACATCACAGGGGCGGGGGCCAATGGTGGTGTTGTGGGCGGGGCTAACTGGCGCTTCACCCTTGAAGCCCCGCCCAGATAGCACATACCACAGATACCTGTGTAGAGAAGTCATAATGCAAAAAGGGGAAGACATTGTCACTTTAAGCTCATTTTTAAACCAAAAAGCTTAAAGGGGTTTATTTGATAGAAAAAACATGGCTGTTTCCTTCAATAACTGGTGCCACTCTTGCCATACTCTGGTATGAAAGCTATAGGGCTGAGCTGTAATACTAGTCGTAACCATGAGCAAGTGTGGCACTGTGTCCGGAAGGAGGCAGCCATGTCTGTCTAATCTCATACTTCTACCTCAACGTTCCTACCACAAGGCTGCATTGGAGAAGAGCTGGATGTGATGATGGCTATGTGAAATCTCCTGGTAATAGTGAGGAGGACTTATGAGGACTGGTGAGTGACAGAGCGGATCTGTGGATGAGGGTATAGGATACAAGAGGATAGAATCTTAGGGGAATTACCTAAATGAAATCTAACTTTCTGATTGGATGGCAACTGAGCGTCACTGTCCAATCAGAAAATCTGGCCCTTCCCCCTCGGAGCAGAGATGAAGCATGTGACCCAGCGTGGTCCTGGCTCTACTCACCGGGCAGTCTGTGATGTTCTGGAACCACAGGCTCATGTTGGAGCTGTCCTCCAGGGTGGTGCAGCGCTTCTTCTTACTGTCCCAGCCGCAGTACGGGTCCCTGGCACCAAGACACGTCCTGGAGAAACACAGAAGAGAAGGGTCACTGAGCAGCAGACACAGAAGTGAGGGTCAGGGAGGTCGGGGGAGGCATTCCCATTCCTCATCTTCATTCACTTATTTTCCTTTATGCGTTATCATACTGAACTTACTTGTCGTCTTCTAGTCTAGTCCTTTTGTTTGTTGATGGACTCTTTATCTTCCTTCATTCACACTATTAATTCATTCACAATTTCTCATTCTGCGCCCCATCACTATTCTTCCCCACACATTCATCCTTTGTCATTTCCATCTTAATAATCAATCTTATTTTCATTCATTCTTATTCCATCCTTGTCCCTTTCAGTATTCCTCATTCACTCTCTTTGTTCTCTCACTGTCTTCCTCACTATTCATTCCTAATCGGTCCTTATGATTTCTAATAACTTTGTTCTTTCTTCATTCTCATTCTTCATTCATTCACTTTCCTCCTCACCATCATTTACATTCATCCTTTTTTGCCCAATTATCTCTTGTAACCCTCATTCTTATTCTTCCTTCATTCTCTTATGTCCCTCTTCATTCCGCCACCGTTCTTCATTCATTCACCTTGCATTCTTCATTCACATTCATCCTTATTTTGCTCAATTCTCTCTTGTAACCCTTATCCTTCCTTCATTCTCTTATGTCCCTCTTCATTCCGCCACCGTTCTTCATTCATTCACCTTGCATTCTTCATTCACATTCATCCTTATTTTGCTCAATTCTCTCTTGTAACCCTTATCCTTCCTTCATTCTCTTATGTCCCTCTTCGTTCCACCATCGTTCTTCATTCATTCACATTCATCCTTATTCCTTCTCTATTTTCCAGCACAGTATGAATGACACCAGAAGCTACACTTGTGTTTGCTGTATAACAATAGGTATTGGCGCCCGGCGCCGTCCTTCACACGATACAAGATTTTGAAGAGATTTAAAGTGTAAAACTCGGAGTGTGAAGATGAGAGCTGTAAAGTGAGGAGGACGCATCGGGATGTGGGGAGGGGGCGACTCATCGGGATGTGGGGAGGGGGGCGACTCATCGGGATGTGGGGAGGGGGGCGATCCCAGTAGTTACACCACACAACGCTTCACCCCCTTCTATCACTCCTCCTGACACCTTGAACCCCCCCAGGATCATGTGACCCGCCGACCGCCTGCTACTTTACACTCAATTACCAGGCTGTGTGCAATATTGGCGCCATCATCAGAAAACTCTTGCGCAGGATCCACACCTAGCCCGTACCATCTGCACCCTGTATAGTAACACCCCCGCTGCGGCTTCTTCACAACGTGCGCCATATTGCCTCTATTTCCAGCAGCTGTATGTGTGCACACAGTATGTACGGACTCTTGTATAAGCTGCAGCCATAGCGCAGAGTTGGGGGATTCCCCCGTCCATCTCTGACCTCACTCTACAGTAATCCACAGCGGCCACCACCACAATGGCGGCTTAATCAGCGGCATATTAATAGCGGCTCAATTCTTGCTGGATGGGAGTCATACTTTACTCACTCTCCAACGCCTCGAGCTCACGTTCAAAGGCGGCCTGACATTAAACACGGCCCCGAATACAAAGCGGCCACTCATCCGGCGCACACTGCTCCGCTTCATCGGGATCTCCGAGGTCCCAACAACAAAAGCCAGAGGACGAGACGCAAACAAACAGCCCCTCTAAATGGAGCCTTCTGGAGGCTGCGAAGAAGAAGAATCATTCTCCAAGACTCGGGAGCCCCAGAGATGCCCTTGGGCTTTTCCGCTGTGGGTTTATCAGGCCAAATGTTACACAAAGCTTTCTCTGTTCGGCCGCCGCTGTCTGTCTGTCTGTCTACACAGTTTTCACAGGCAGCAGTAGACGGCCGACGAGCTTGGACAGTGTTTTGTTAGAAAACTTTGAACAATGGTTCCTTTCAGAGCCGAGGTCCCCGAGCCCGGAGGAAGCCGGGCAGGATATGATCAGTGCCCCCTTGGGATGAGGGGGGTGGGATTGTACCTACAAAACGTGCGGTCTATAAAACGGTATTGGTTTTACCCAAAATAGAGGCTGCAATGCTCAGATCTGTAATAAAACCACGGCAAGGCCACCCGGCGTGGATGAGAGCCCAAAGGCGAAAGAGGTCTATGGCTCCAATTAGCGTTAATGTCACCAGCTGCACAAATGAGGTCAATCTAATGGCGGATTTCAGCCCCCGGACACTGAAGGGGTTAATGAGGCATCTAATCGGAGCAGCGACAGCACCGGAGGGGTTAATGTCACGTCTGGTGCAGACTTCCAGGCGGTAATAGGTCTGAATGGCGTCTAATCAGCGGAGTCGGAGCGGGGGGCCTCAGGGTCGCTGAAGTGCGGCACTTTGCATCTAGTTTATCCTACTGTTCTATCATAATGTGATTTAGCCGAGTGTGAAAAAAACACTACGGGTAAAGTGGCGCCATTTCTCAGGGTAAAAGATTCTGCTTCAGATGTGATTAGGAAACACTCACAGAATGTCAAACACTGGAGCCCTGGAAAGGAGCGAGGCGCAAAGCCGGGGCGTGAAGACGAGACGGGACCAGGGGAGCGGGGAAAAAATACAGGGAATTTCATTAAAAAACAACAAAAAATTCCAGCGGAACGAGAGCGATGAATTATTAATCTGCATCACAGGAAACGCCGGCTCACTTCACCGCACCTGCGTGCCGCCAACAGAGCGGGCGGGATGCGGAGATTTAGAAATCAGGATGAAAAGGAGACCAAGAAGCAGAGAGGAGCGGATGAGATCCACAAGGTGTCCACGATATAAGGCAGCAATATGGAGATAGGTGGAGGACAATGGCGACTGGGACATAGTGGTCAGAGAGACTGGTAGTGCACATGATGGAAACCTAACACGCAGCTGTCCGTGGTGAGGCCACAACTGGTGTTGAGCCGAGAGGCTGAACTGATTGGGGTCAGCACTGTTCTCCGAACATTCGGTGCTTGACTTACGAAGGCTGAAGTAGTTGGATGTCGCCCTAGGGAGTCCTGGAAGACATGGATATGGGCATATACTATAACCATGTTTACCTGGCAGCCCTAGGGCGGCTTCCAACTTCTCCAGATGCTGGGAGTCAAATGCAGAGTGTTAGGGTTCAGAGAACAGCGCCGACCCCAAACAGTTCAGCTTCTCTGCTCAGCACTAGCTAGGACTCTACCTCAGGTCCCGGTACTCTATATAGTGTATAATAACGACTGGCACTAGACATAGCGGCAACTGGTATGTAGTGGTCGCTATGACTTACCGGTGGTGATACCACAAAGATAGGAGCTATACAAGGTGCCTCAGTAGTGGCGTGTGTATGGTAAGGCTAGTTCTGTATATGGTGACTCCAGAATAATGGATAATTAGGAAAGACTGGTACTGGGTATAGCAGTATTGTATATGATGGTGCACTTATATCGTCTGTGGTGTATGGTAATGATTGGTCATAAATATAGCGGTATAATGGTGACTGGTGTATAGTAATGACTGGTAATGGATATAGCGGTATAATGGTGACTGGTGTATAGTAATGACTGGTAATGGATATAGCGGTATAATGGTGACTGGTGTATAGTAATGACTGGTAATGGATATAGCGGTATAATGGTGACTGGTGTATAGTAATGACTGGTAATGGATATAGCGTTATAATAGTGATGGGTAATGGATATAGCAATATAATGGTGTCTGGTGTATAATGACTGGTTATGTATATAGCAGTATAATGGTAACTGGTGTATGATAATGACTGGTTATGTATATAGCTGTATAATGGTAACTGGTGTACGGTAATGACTGGTTATGGATATAGCGGTATAACAGTGCTGGTGTATAGTAATGACTGGTAATGGATATAGCGGTATAGTGCTAGCTATATAGTGACTGCTGACACAATGGTCATTGGCATAAATAGATACTAATGGATGGTAAGTGGTATCGGCAGCATTGTAGTGAGGTTCAGTATATGATGCCAGGATGACATCAACCTTGTGGAAGATGCCGGGGATGTTTGGTCAGCCCGCACAATGTGGAATCAGAGAAAGAACAAAAGTATAACCCACCCCCCCCCCGAACCAGGTGCGCAGCCTTCTCCTCCTCCCGCCGCCCCGCTACATACATGGAGCTCGCCTCCAGCACAGGAAGGAGGATAGTTGGCAGGAGAGGAGACGTCTCCTTCATCCTCCTCACAGGTAGAGAACGGAAATTCCAAGATTCCAGGACGGGATGAAACCCATTTAAGGAGTAGAAGATGTGAGATGAATAAAGGAGCTCCCCCCCCCCCCCCCACTAAGATTATTACACGGTTATTAAGTATTGTACGCTGGGGGCAATCATTCCAATAGAGCTGGCGGCGGCAGGAGGGTAAGCCAAGGGTGACTGACGATCACTGTATACGATCAGTATACAGAGATGACACGGGGGGCAGGAAGGCAGGTAACCCGGGGTGACTGATCACTCTATACGATATATATATATAGAGAGAGAGAGAGAGAGAGAGAGATGACATGGGGGCAGGAGGGCAGGTAACCCGTGGTGACTGATCACTCTATATGATCAGTTTGGAGAGCGGTCACAGGGGGCAGGAAGGCAGGTAACCCGGGGTGACTGATCACTCTATACGATATATATATATATATATATAGAGAGAGAGAGAGAGAGAGAGAGAGAGAGAGAGAGAGAGATGACATGGGGGCAGGAGGGCAAGTAACTCGGGGTGACTGATCACTCTATATGATCAGTATGGAGAGCGGTCACAGGGGGCAGGAGGGTAAGCCAGGGGTGACTGATCACTGTGCCATCAGTATGGAGAGTGGTCACAGGGGGCAGGAGGGCAGGTAACCCGGGGTGACTGATCACTCTATATGATCAGTATGGAGAGCGGTCACAGGGGGCAGGAGGGCAGGTAACCCGGGGTGACTGATCACTCTATATGATCAGTATGGAGAGTGGTCACAGGGGGCAGAAGGGCAAGTAACCAGGGGTGACTGATCACTCTATATGATCAGTATGGAGAGAGGTCACAGGGGGCAGGAGGGCAGGTAACCCGGGGTGACTGATCACTGTGCCGTCAGTATGGGGCTCCAGTTATTGCTGCCAGGGTTATAGGTCACTAACCAGTAAATAAACTACAATCACCCCCCCTCAGAGGCGGCTGATCTGACGATTGTCTATAACCATAAATCAGGCCGTGTAAACACCATAAATAATCAATGAACGTCCATATAACAAGTGTTCATGGAGCCGGCCGTGCTCACAGCGCAGAACAGATAACACAGACCATCATCACACCCACCCGGACTGGCAGGAGAAATCAATAGGAGCCAATCTGAGAGAATCCAACATCATAGATCAGGGGTCTATATCTCCGGCCCAGTCACAGGTCATGCTGAGAGTTGTAGTCCTGCAGCAGCGGTGCAGCTATACACTAGATGAGGACACTGTATAATGTCGCCCTCCACGGCTGCAGCGCTGCTCATGTGCTGGTGATGGATGGTCAGCGCGGTTATCACCCGGCCATGTTCCTATACTGACCTCAGCAGAGAATGAGGCTCTCTGTATAGCTGATTTACCCCCCAGCCCCTTGGTGCCCCCCTCTCCCGGAGGACATGACACCCTGTGCCATCATAAATACAGAGCGCAATCACCCGGCGCGGCCCCCGCCCCGCAGCCCATTACTGGGGGTGACAAATAATGCAATCCAGGCGGAGGAGCCGGCGATCACTTAGCCGGCCTGGTAATGGCTTTGTTCTCAGCAGCACAAAGAGGAACATTACGGCGGAGATATATAGAGCGCCGGATTAGATGGCGCCAGGTTCCACTGACTTCACATTCACCCCAAAATCTTCCTACGGCCAGGAGATTAGATTGCCTCCATGTTCCCAATTATCTGCCAGACCCCGGGGTCACTCCGCCAAGGGATTCGCTATTCTCATGACAAATCTGGGAGACATTCGGGGCATCTGTACAATGTATGGCCGCAGCCGCACATCACTAAGTGCAATGAGGGCTCCGGCTTATTACAAGACAGATATAAAAGCTGCCCGACCTCTGGATTAGACAGACGCCATAGCAGAGCCGCCTGCAGAGCATTGCACCGGATCTGAAAGTGGCACTGCCAGATAGACAGCCTCAGCCCCTATTGAGGTGAATGAGTACAGTGTGGGCACAGATCAGCTGATTGCCGGGAGTGGGGGGGTCCCCTCAATCACCTATGTCCTGTAATATTTCACTGGGAACCCCCTGTACATGAGATTATCGCTTTGAGGATCCAGTCGCGGCGGCCCCATCCATTCTCTATCCACCCCATAGATGGTGAATGGCGCGGTGACTGAGCACGCACACTGCCGCTCTATAGCCTCGGGTACAATTTACCGTTTTTGTGATCGTGGCCGAACCTCCATCAGTCAGCTGTTACTGCTTGTTACGTCCACTATCCTGTGGATAATTTGTAATCTGGGGACGATCCCTTTACAGGGATCAACTGGTGCCAGAAAGTTATATAGATTTGTAATTTACTTCTATTTAAAACAAATCTCCAGTCTTCCAGTACTTATCATCTGCTGTATGTCCTGCAGGAAGTGGCGTGTTCTCTCCAGTCTGACGCAGTGCTCTCTGCTGCCACCTCTGTCCATGTCAGGAACTATCCAGAGCAGGAGAGGTTTTCTATGGGGATTTGCTGCTGCTCTGGACAGTTCCTGACATGGACAGAGGGGGCAGCAGAGAGCACTGTGTCAGACTGGAGAGAATACACCATTTCCTGCAGGACATACAGCAGCTGATAAGTACTGGAAGACTGGAGATTTTTTTTTTTAAAGAAGTAAATTACAAATCTATGTAACTTTCTGAATCCAGTTGATTTGAAAGAAAAAGATTTTCTCCGGAGTACCCCTGTGGCCGCCGCCACCACCTCAGAATACGTATTGTGGATTTGTGTCTTTCTCGCCAGTTTTGATAGATTCCGCTCCTGGGGGCTCCCCGCCCTTCATGGCTGCTGTAGCGATCCATCCAGGGCATTGTGAATGAATGAGGATGAGCCCCAGATCCTTCTCCGTCCCTGTAACAGCCAGAATCCCACTGCATGCTGAGACTTGTGGTTCCAGAAATGTGCGACTTAAAAAGAGTCTGCAATGTGAGTGAGAAGAGTGGGAAGAGTCGCTAGGATTGTGGCTGCGATGCAGTAATGGAGGAGAACGGACGCGGCCGGAATTATATGAACTGTGAGAACGGAGTGAATCGGTGGCTTTAGAATCCCGCTGCCGGCATAAAGGTTGTAATTTACAATCAGCTCTTATTTTTCTTTAATGACTGTACCGGGCGCAGGGGGAGGGGCGGGGGGTGTGTGTGGCCTTTTTTACAGGTTTTCGGGTTTTAATTGCAGCGTTTGCAGCGCTCGCGGCGGTTTTCATGTTCCTCTTACTTCATTTCAGCTGCAAATAAAATAATAACTTTAAAAGCTCCCGAGAGCCAAAGATGTTCGGAGAGTCAAGCTGTAAAAATGTGCCCAGCAGGGGGCGCTGCGCCACCACCTACATAGAAGGCAGACGACCCCTGCCACATCTGTTCTGTGAGGGAAGCGCTGCGTCCACTGACCACTGCGTCCATTGATATTAACGGGTACTCCGGCAAAAGTCTTTTACTGTCAAATCATCTGGTTTCAGAAAGTTATATAGATGTGTAATTTGCTTCTATTTAGAAATCTCCAGTCTTCCAGTACTTATCAGCTGCTGTATGTCCTGCAGGAAGTGGTGTATTCTCTCCAGTCTGACACAGTGCTCTCTGCTGCCACCTTTGTCCATGTCAGGAACTGTCCAGAGCAGCAGCAAATCCCCATAGAAAACCTCTCCTGCTCTGGACAGTTCCTGACATGGACAGAGGTGGCAGCAGAGAGCACTGTGTCAGACTGGAGAGAATACACCACTTCCCGCAGAACATACAGCATCTGATAAGTACTGGAAGACTGGAGATTTTTAAATAGAAGTAAATTACACATTTGTATAGCTTTCAGTTGATTTAAAAGAAAAAGGTTTTCACAGGAGTACCCCTTTAATAGTGACCATGATTTTGCACATAAGAGCAGATCATGAAGGCTGCAAGGGTGGGAGATGCTGACACCCAGTAGTAACATAGTGAGGGTGCCTGTTAGATGTATTCATGTCTCGTTGTAGTAACTGCACCCCCTCAATTGATGGCGCCCTATGCAGCTGCCTCTTCAGCCCACCCCTCCTCCTACCCTATGCGTCCCCCGTATGAGTTTTAGAGTCTTCATCGGACTCCATGCTGCACCCACCGCACAGATGGGATGAGAATGCAGCGTGCGGCCTGCGGGAGCTCTCCGAGGCTCCGGGGTATAACCAAGTACATATAATACGGCGTGTGATCTGTGGGGTCTATAGCGGCTTTGAAGAAGGAATCAGAGGAGACGGCGACCTGTCGACTCCAATTACTGCAATAAGTAGAGGAACCGCCGGGGAGACGGACGCAATAATTATCCGAGATTCTCCGGCGTTCCCGCTGTGTGGATGTGAGAGCGGAGACTGGCGGCTCGGAGAGATACAGGGATGGCAGCCGCCGGAGCCCGGGGAGGATCGGCCTCTATACTCACGTCTGATAATAAGGAAAGAGGGAACTGAGCCCCCAGCCCGACCACGGAGCACAGAGTCCTCATCTCACAAGGTAGTGATGCCGCCATACAGTGCTACCAGTGCAATATATAGGTATAATACCACCATACCGTGCTACCCAGTGCAATATATAGGTATAATAATACCACCATACAGTGCTACCCAGTGCAATATATAGGTATAATACCACCATACCGAGTACCCAGTGCAATATATAGGTATAATACCACCATACAGTGCTACCCAGAGCAATATATAGGTATAATACCACCATACAGTGCTACCCAGTGCAATATATAGGTATAATACCACCATACAGTGCAATATATAGGTATAATACCACCATACAGTGCTACCCAGTGCAATATATAGGTATAATACCACCATACAGTGCTACCCAGTGCAATATATAGGTATAATACCACCAATACAGTGCTACCCAGTGCAATATATAGGTATAATACCACCATATAGTGCTACCCAGTGCAATATATAGGTATAATACCACCATACAGTGCTACCCAGTGCAATATATAGAAATAATACCACCATACAGTGCTACCCAGAGCAATATATAGGTATAATACCACCATACAGTGCTACCCAGTGCAATATATAGGTATAATACCACCATACAGTGCTACCCAGTGCAATATATAGGTATAATACCACCATACAGTGCTACCCAGTGCAATATATAGGTATAATACCACCATACAGTGCTACCCAGTGCAATATATAGGTATAATAAAACCACACAGTGCTACAGAGTGCAATATATAGAAATAATACCACCATACAGGGCAAAGATACCACTATAAAGTGCAGAGATAATACCACCATACAAAGCAGAGATACAGAGATACTACTGCCATACAGTGCAGAGATAGTATGACTATACAGCTTCCACAACCATATAGTGCAGATATAATACCCCCATACGGCGCAGATATTACCATGTGTGCCCTCTTATGTAGATATCATAAACTCTATAAGAATTGTGAAGCAGTAGGGCGGGATCTTCTCTGTAGCCACGGGGACGGGCACTGCCAGGGCACCAATTTACTTCCAGTCACTTTCACTTCATAATCAGAAAGATTCATCTGTCCCATTATAACCTATACCCCTCCCCCCCCTCCCCCCCGGTCCTGAAGGACAGGACACTATATGGCTGTAGAATGTCTGGTTTCTGATGTGGCTCCGGGGTTACACTAAGGTCTCCTCCGCGGCGGGGGGCTGGGATTTGTGGTCAGTGTACCTGGCAGCCGCAGACCACCACACGCTCCAAGGCAGATTTCGCCATGGAAACAAAATCTCAACACTGTGGGTCTTCGCCAGGCCCTTTCCTGCACTCAATCCCTGGCAGCGCTGCCAATGGCAGCCATTCAGCTCCAACATGGGGAACTACGCTACACCATGTGCCAAGGGGTAAGGGCACAAGTTCACAGTGTGGGGGTCTCCTGTGTAAGGAGGAATGCTGTGGCGTACAGTGCACCAACAGACAACGCACATACAGCGCACCAACAGACGGCACATCAGATACACAGTGCACCAACACACAATGCACACACAGTGCACCAACAGACGGCACATCAGATACACAGTGCACCAACACACAATGCACACACAGTGCACCAACAGACGGCACATCAGATACACAGTGCACCAACACACAATGCACACACAGTGCACCAACAGACGGCACATCAGATACACAGTGCACCAACACACAATGCACACACAGTGCACCAACAGACGGCACATCAGATACACAGTGCACCAACACACAATGCACACACAGTGCACCAACAGACGGCACATCAGATACACAGTGCACCAACACACAATGCACACACAGTGCACCAACAGACGGCACATCAGATACACAGTGCACCAACAGACGGCACATCAGATACACAGTGCACCAACAGACGGCACATCAGATACACAGTGCACCAACACACAATGCACACACAGTGCACCAACAGACGGCACATCAGATACACAGTGCACCAACACACAATGCACACACAGTGCACCATCAGACGGCACATCAGATACACAGTGCACCAACAGACGGCACATCAGATACACAGTGCACCAACAGACGGCACATCAGATACACAGTGCACCAACAGATGGCACATCAGATACACAGTGCACCAACACACAATGCACACACAGTGCACCAACAGACGGCACATCAGATACACAGTGCACCAACACACAATGCACACACAGTGCACCAACAGACGGCACATCAGATACACAGTGCACCAACAGATGGCACATCAGATACACAGTGCACCAACAGATGGCACATCAGATACACAGTGCACCAACAGACGGCACATCAGATACACAGTGCACCAACAGACGGCACATCAGATACACAGTGCACCAACAGATGGCACATCAGATACACAGTGCACCAACAGACGGCACATCAGATACACAGTGCACCAACAGATGGCACATCAGATACACAGTGCACCAACAGACGGCACATCAGATACACAGTGCACCAACAGATGGCACATCAGATACACAGTGCACCAACAGACGGCACATCAGATACACAGTGCACCAACAGATGGCACATCAGATACACAGTGCACTACACACAACGCACATACAGTGCCCTAACAGACGGCACATCAGATACACAGTGCACCAACAGACGGCACATCAGATACACAGTGCACTACACACAACGCACATACAGTGCCCTAACAGACGGCACATCAGATACACAGTGCACCAACAGACGGCACATCAGATACACAGTGCACCAACAGACGGCACATCAGATACACAGTGCACCAACAGACGGCACATCAAATACACAGTGCACTACACACAACGCACATACAGTGCCCTAACAGACCGCACATCAAATACACAGTGCACCAACACAAACACAGTGCACCAACAGACGGCACATCAGGTACACAGTGCACCAACAGACGGCTCATCAGATACACAGTGCACCAACACACAATGCACACACAGTGCACCAACAGACGGCACATCAAATAGACGGTGCACCAACACACAACACACACACAGTGCACCAACACACAACGCATAAACAATGCACCAACAGACCGCACATCAAATACACAGTGCACCAACACACAACACACACAGAGCGCACAAGACGGCACATCAGATACACAGTGCACCAACAGACCACACATCAGATACACAGTGCACCAAAGCACAGCACAACTGTGCACCATCTAAGTGTTTCTTATAGTGGGCACCCCCTTTAACCTTCACAGCATCCAGCAGAAGGGGGCATCACCCATCACACTATGAGACCAAAACACCTAACAGACCCCGCAGCCCCCATACACTGTAGATCTTTGAAAATCACAAGATCCGTTAAGATGTCTCCAGAGCTGCATTCAGGATTCTGCTGGCCAACATGTGGAAATGGTCTACACTGCTCTGACAGACGCCGCCACACCAGCTGAGATGATATAATGCACACAACACAATGCTAATGCAATATAAGCACTTCATGTCTCAACGCAACACAGCAGAGCGTTCTCTGTAGACGACAGGACCTTATAGGAAATGTGAATGCAGCTCTGGCTGTGACTAGAGGACAAGACCAGTGAAGTATAAATCAGGATCATACTTAGACCCAGTAACAGTCAGACGTTTGCCTCACACTGGATTTTGCTCTCAGATATAGACTATGGACACATTACACTGCAGCTTTTATTGCTTTGTTCTTATTATGATACAAAACCATACGTCCTAAAACCATTTTTTAACCATTTTGCTCAGTTTCTCTTCTACAACCTCCTTGTTGTCACATATGGTGCTGGCTGCAATGTCCTGGTCACAGTGAAATCTGCTGATGACTTGGTCTCCAGCCTTCACAAATCAGCTTAGACATTCATTCAGGATAGGAGAGATGGAAGGTGGAGACTGAGGGGTTCCACAGGTCACAGCAGCCTGCACTGTATATGAGAACAAGGAGGCTATAGAAGAGAAACTGAGCAAATTTGTTTCAAAGAGATATGGAGACAATGTTGTTCTAAGTTGTCCTTGGCCACTAAGTCTATAGGAAGATGCTGAGCGCTGCTGTGGAGCCGCTTCATGTCTGCTCCCTATAGGGCCATATATATATATATACACACACACACACACCTTTAAACCCCCCCCCCCCGGCGCCGTGCCCATGGAGGTGCCCTGCCCTCTCACCCATGTCAGGCACTGGATGAATCTCATTAATCAGAATTCCACCACTTGACACGGATCGTTCTCCGGAGACGCCGAGGTCCTGCAAGACGACAAATGGATTTTCACCTCTCAAAGTCATCAGAAGGCGTAATAACACGGTGGAGAGTCAAGAGGTGTCAAGCAGCAGATCCAACAACCAATCTGAGCGCCCGCCGCTCTGCACCCATCACTTATTACAGTGTCTGGGACCACTGCTCATCTATAGTATAAACCATCAGTGATGGACGAGGCCCCCGCTCCACCGCAACAAAGAGAAAAAGCACAAAATCACAGCCCAGATCTAATGGCACAAAGAGGCTAATGGCTGGAGGTAACCCCTTCCCTCCCAGATCCAAGGAACCAAGGATTCAAGACAATCTCTGCTGAGTGCTCATATACAGCCACTGTCTGCAGTCTCTTCCTGCTGTGCACTCCCTGTGCATGGTCTCTCTTCCTGTCCTGTGCACAGTCTCTCTTCCTGTCCTGTGCACAGTCTCTCTTCCTGTCCTGTGCACAGTCTCTCTTCCTGTCCTGTGCACAGTCTCTCTTCCTGTCCTGTGCACAGTCTCTCTTCCTGTCCTGTGCACAGTCTCTCTTCCTGTCCTGTGCACAGTCTCTCTTCCTGTCCTGTGCACAGTCTCTCTTCCTGTCCTGTGCACAGTCTCTCTTCCTGCTGTGCAGTCTCTTCCTGTCCTGTGCAGTCTCTTCCTGTCCTGTGCAGTCTCTTCCTGTCCTGTGCACAGTCTCTCTTCCTGTCCTGTGCACAGTCTCTCTTCCTGGCCTGTGCACAGTCTCTCTTCCTGGCCTGTGCACAGTCTCTCTTCCTGGCCTGTGCACAGTCTCTCTTCCTGGCCTGTGCACAGTCTCTCTTCCTGGCCTGTGCACAGTCTCTCTTCCTGTCCTGTGCACAGTCTCTCTTCCTGTCCTGTGCACAGTCTCTCTTCCTGTCCTGTGCACAGTCTCTCTTCCTGTCCTGTGCACAGTCTCTCTTCCTGTCCTGTGCACAGTCTCTCTTCCTGTCCTGTGCACAGTCTCTCTTCCTGTCCTGTGCACAGTCTCTCTTCCTGTCCTGTGCACAGTCTCTCTTCCTGTCCTGTGCACAGTCTCTCTTCCTGTCCTGTGCACAGTCTCTCTTCCTGTCCTGTGCACAGTCTCTCTTCCTGTCCTGTGCACAGTCTCTCTTCCTGTCCTGTGCACAGTCTCCTGAATTCCCCTGTAGGCCAGCCCAAGTAACTCCATGTCGGCCATATTAGTTACCCTGGGGTTGATATTTCTGGCTCCTCTTTCCCCCTGATGGTATTTTGCCCCCTCCCCCCTTGTTGTTGCCCCTCTACCATCTCCCTCCTGGTTAGCCTGTAGGGGGCAGTGTCCACAGCTGGTCACACCCCCCGGCTCCGTGCTCTGCCTCTATGACGCTTCCATGTCAGTAATGGGTTAATCCCGGCTGTAGCCGTTCTCCAGCGCAGCATTGCTCTCCAGTCCCCGCTATATAGAGGCGGCGCCCCCCCCGACCAGCGTGCGGGGTGAGAGACTGATGTGCGGAGCCCTCCATAAAGTGCTCCGCTACAAGAGGCCATTCTATCACTTTAATGACACCGGTGACTGGGAACACTCCACAAAACTGCGGCCGTAAATCAGGGCCGTCTCCTGCCTGCTGCTCGGGAACAAGCGCCAGGCCTGGCCGGGGACGGAAACGACAAAACCTCGTAAAGACGCGGACGCTCGCTTTATATCCGCTGTTAAACGTTTACAAGGCGAGTCATGGAAATATAAAGACAAAGCTTAGAACAAGGTCAGCGGCGACGGCCAGGACGGGACGTCACTAATCAACATTTACAAGATGACCCCCATCCCGCAGCCCTCCGCTCCTGCACAGTCTGCGGCCGCTCTTTACCATCTTGATTTGTGAGGTTTCCCGAACAGCCGCAGATTTATAGCCGAACATTTACATATTTATAAACGCGAAAAACTTTCTGCAATAAATCTCAGGTGTCCAATGAATCTCTGTGCCGGATGATGGGGGTGATGGTGTAACACTATATATACAGGGGGTCCGGATGATGGGGGTGATGGTGTAACACTATATATACAGGGGGTGCGGATGATGGGGGTGATGGTGTAACACTATATATACAGGGGGTCCGGATGATGGGGGTGATGGTGTAACACTATATATACAGGGGGTCCGGATGATGGGGGTGATGGTGTAACACTATATATACAGAGGGTGCGGATAATGGGGGTGATGGTGTAACACTATATATACAGGGGGTGCGGATGATGGGGGTGATGGTGTAACACTATATATACAGGGGGTGCGGATGATGGGGGTGATGGTGTAACACTATATATACAGGGGGTGCGGATGATGGGGGTGATGGTGTAACACTATATATACAGGGGGTGCGGATGATGGGGGTGATGGTGTAACACTATATATACAGGGGGTGCGGATGATGGGGGTGATGGTGTAACACTATATATACAGGGGGTCCGGATGATGGGGGTGATGGTGTAACACTATATACAGGGGGTGCGGATGATGGGGGTGATGGTGTAACACTATATATACAGGGGGTGCGGATGATGGGGGTGATGGTGTAACACTATATATACAGGGGGTGCGGATGATGGGGGTGATGGTGTAACACTATATATACAGGGGGTGCGGATGATGGGGGTGATGGTGTAACACTATATATACAGGGGGTGCGGATGATGGGGGTGATGGTGTAACACTATATATACAGGGGGTCCGGATGATGGGGGTGATGGTGTAACACTATACAGGGGGTGCGGATGATGGGGGTGATGGTGTAACACTATATATACAGGGGGTGCGGATGATGGGGGTGATGGTGTAACACTATATATACAGGGGGTGCGGATGATGGGGGTGATGGTGTAACACTATATATACAGGGGGTCCGGATGATGGGGGTGATGGTGTAACACTATATATACAGGGGGTGCGGATGATGGGGGTGATGGTGTAACACTATATATACAGGGGGTCCGGATGATGGGGGTGATGGTGTAACACTATATATACAGGGGGTCCGGATGATGGGGGTGATGGTGTAACACTATATATACAGGGGGTCCGGATGATGGGGGTGATGGTGTAACACTATATATACAGGGGGTGCGGATGATGGGGGTGATGGTGTAACACTATATATACAGGGGGTCCGGATGATGGGGATGATGGTGTAACACTATATATACAGGGGGTGCGGATGATGGGGTGATGGTGTAACACTATATATACAGGGGGTGCGGATGATGGGGGTGATGGTGTAACACTATATATACAGGGGGTCCGGATGATGCGGGTGATGGTGTAACACTATATATACAGGGGGTCCGGATGATGGGGGTGATGGTGTAACACTATATATACAGGGGGTCCGGATGATGCGGGTGATGGTGTAACACTATATATACAGGGGGTCCGGATGATGGGGGTGATGGTGTAACACTATATATACAGGGGGTGCGGATGATGGGGGTGATGGTGTAACACTATATATATACAGGGGGTGCGGATGATGGGGGTGATGGTGTAACACTATATATACAGGGGGTGCGGATGATGGTGTAACACTATATATACAGGGGGTCCGGATGATGGGGGTGATGGTGTAACACTATATATACAGGGGGTGAGGATGATGGGGGTGATGGTGTAACACTATATATACAGGGGGTGCGGATGATGGGGGTGATGGTGTAACACTATATATACAGGGGGTGCGGATGATGGGGGTGATGGTGTAACACTATATATACAGGGGGTGCGGATGATGGGGGTGATGGTGTAACACTATATATATACAGGGGGTGCGGATGATGGGGGTGATGGTGTAACACTATATATACAGGGGGTGCGGATGATGGGGTGATGGTGTAACACTATATATACAGGGGGTGCGGATGATGGGGGTGATGGTGTAACACTATATATATACAGGGGGTGCGGATGATGGGGGTGATGGTGTAACACTATATATACAGGGGGTGCGGATGATGGGGGTGATGGTGTAACACTATATATACAGGGGGTGCGGATGATGGGGGTGATGTGTAACACTATATATACAGGGGGTGCGGATGATGGTGGTGATGGTGTAACACTATATATACAGGGGGTGCGGATGATGGTGGTGATGGTGTAACACTATATATACAGGGGGTGCGGATGATGGGGGTGATGGTGTAACACTATATATATACATCAGCCAGAAAGGATAGGTAGTGAGAAGTGGCCTGTGGTCCCCACCTGCAGGACCCTCCGTTATTGAGGGGTCTTGCTAGTTGCAGATGACAGTGATTGTCAGTCAGTGCGGCTTCCTATGCGGACAGTTTGATTTCACAGAAGTTTCATCTCCTATATATTGTGTTGTTTAAGTGTCCCTTTATTTTTCTGAGCAGAGTATAGAGCCTGGATCATGGGGATGGGGGGCTGATAACAGGGAGCAATAGATGCCCCCACCTGTCCTACAGTCCCCACATAACATGAAGGTGACGGTTACACAGGACACCAGAGCTGACAGAGGGATTCATGTGGATGGATGTCTTCCCTCTGGCACCAGGCGTGGAGCTGGCAGGCACTTGGCTGTCCTCCTGACCCCGGCCCCCCTTGGCTGGCAGACCCTTCCTCACACAGGAGGAGGAGGAGAATAATGGAGCTCTGTGCGGAATTATCTTTATCATAATTGTAATCGACCCTTGGACAAAAACAACCCTAAAGGAGGTGCGGGTGTAATCTGCCTCCTGGAGACCCCGACACGTCTGCACTTAATACTGAGTAAACATGACAGCTCTTCCTGGCACAGAAGCCACATGTGGAGCAGCCGGCCCATATCCCTCCTATCCCCTCCGCTCCTGGATTCCTTTAATGGTGGTTAATATAGAAGACGCTTACTGACTACAATTCATTCAGGCCATGGTGGTCACAATGCTCTGTGAGCTCTGCAGCCTGGACTCCAGACTGATCTATTATACACAGCTATACCTGCTCTCAGCTGAGGAGTCATACAATTGTATCCAGTGTAGACAATGCTCTGTGAGCTCTAGACTGATACATTGTACACAGCTAGTCCTGCTCTCAGCTGTATCCAGTGTAGACAATGCTCTGTGAGCTCCAGACTGATACATTGTACATAGCTAGTCCTGCTCTCAGCTGTATCCAGTGTAGACAATGCTCTGTGAGCTCTAGACTGATACATTGTACACAGCTAGTCCTGCTCTCAGCTGTATCCAGTGTAGACAATGCTCTGTGAGCTCCAGACTGATACATTGTACATAGCTAGTCCTGCTCTCAGCTGTATCCAGTGTAGACAATGCTCTGTGAGCTCCAGACTGATACATTGTACATAGCTAGTCCTGCTCTCAGCTGTATCCAGTGTAGACAATGCTCTGTGAGCTCCAGACTAATACAGGATACAACTGTAACAACCTCTCAGCTGTGAGAAGTCTTGGGTCATGTTCTGATGTCACTGACAGCAGAGATATTGATCTGGAGCACAGGACACACAGTGTATTAGACAGCCCGGCCGATCCTGCGCAGCTTTGGTTACTATGAAGAACAATTTGGTTTAAAAAAAAAAAAAAAACCCAACAACTTAAAGAGCTGAAACTGTAAGAGATAAAAATTCCAGTTCATTTTCCATGGTCACATGACACATCACAGCATCCATCATCCTGCAGCACCAGGGCCCGGATCACACACCACACCGTCCATCATCCCCCAGCACTGGAGCCCCGGATCACACATCCCACCGTCCATCATCCCCCAGCACTGGAGCCCCAGATCACACACCGCACCGTCCATCATCCTGCAGCACCAGGGCCCGGATCACACACCACACCGTCCATCATCCCCCAGCACTGGAGCCCCAGATCACACACCGCACCGTCCATCATCCTGCAGCACTGGACCCCGGGATCACACATCCCACCGTCCATCATCCTGCAGCACCAGGGCCCGGATCACACACCGCACCGTCCATCATCCTCCAGCACTGGAGCCCGGATCACACATCCCACCGTCCATCATCCTGCAGCACCAGGGCCCGGATCACACATAGCACCGTCCATCATCCTCCAGCACTGGAGCTCTGGATCACACACCGCACCGTCCATCATCCTGCAGCACCAGGGCCCGGATCACACATAGCACCGTCCATCATCCTCCAGCACTGGAGCTCTGGATCACACACCGCACCGTCCATCATCCTGCAGCACCAGGGCCCGGATCACACATAGCACCGTCCATCATCCTCCAGCACTGGAGCTCTGGATCACACACCGCACCGTCCATCATCCTGCAGCACTGGAGCCCTGGATCACACATCGCACCGTCCATCATCCTGCAGCACCAGGGCCCGGATCACACACCGCACCGTCCATCATCCTGCAGCACCAGGGCCCGGATCACACATAGCACCGTCCATCATCCTCCAGCACTGGAGCTCTGGATCACACACCGCACCGTCCATCATCCTGCAGCACCAGGGCCCGGATCACACACCGCACCGTCCATCATCCTGCAGCACTGGAGCCCTGGATCACACATTGCACCGTCCATCATCCTGCAGCACTGGAGCCCTGGATCACACATCGCACCGTCCATTATCCTGCAGCACCAGGGCCCGGATGACACACCGCACCGTCCATCATCCTCCAGCACTGGAGCCCGGATCACACATCCCACCGTCCATCATCCTGCAGCACCAGGGCCCGGATCACACATAGCACTGTCCATCATCCTCCAGCACTGGAGCTCTGGATCACACACCGCACCGTCCATCATCCTGCAGCACCAGGGCCCGGATCACACATAGCACCGTCCATCATCCTCCAGCACTGGAGCTCTGGATAACACACCGCACCGTCCATCATCCTGCAGCACCAGGGCCCGGATCACACATAGCACCGTCCATCATCCTCCAGCACTGGAGCTCTGGATCACACATAGCACCGTCCATCATCCTGCAGCACTGGAGCCCTGGATCACACATCGCACCGTCCATCATCCTGCAGCACCAGGGCCCGGATCACACACCGCACCGTCCATCATCCTCCAGCACTGGAGCCCGGATCACACATCCCACCGTCCATCATCCTGCAGCACCAGGGCCCGGATCACACATAGCACCGTCCATCATCCTCCAGCACTGGAGCTCTGGATCACACACCGCACCGTCCATCATCCTGCAGCACCAGGGCCCGGATCACACATAGCACCGTCCATCATCCTGCAGCACTGGAGCTCTGGATCACACACCGCACCGTCCATCATCCTGCAGCACCAGGGCCCGGATCACACACCGCACCGTCCATCATCCTCCAGCACTGGAGCCCCGGATCACACATCCCACCGTCCATCATCCTCCAGCACTGGAGCTCTGGATCACACATAGCACCGTCCTGATTTCAGTGAATGGTTTCCAGCCGCTCAGATGTAATAAATGATAATTTAAGCAGAATGTTCCCTTCATCTGCTGCCGCCTGCCAAGCAGTGAGGAGTCCGTTGTCTCCCTGACAGTCCAGCGTCTGGCCCGGACCCCGCACTCTTCTGCCCACTATAGAGGAATGATGGCAGCTTGTCAGGAAGACGGAGAGAAGCGGCATCTGTCCCCAGTCACAGGGGATATAGATAGATATATATATATATATGTCCCAGAGAAGTCTGCCCCCGAGCTGCTGCCTCTGAATCACGGCCTAATCCACCAGCTCTAATCTCTGAATTGGTAGAGAAAAACTCAATGAATGTGTTACCTCCCCTGGGGTCATTCTTACTCCGCAGCTTCATTCACTTGTTATGGGAGGCGTCCGCGGGCCAGAAATAAGGCCGGCTTCACACTGTGCTTTTTCCATCTGTTATATGCAAAAAACAGATGAAATAGCAGACGCATTTGTGTGCATCTGTTTTGAGCCGTTTTTCCATTGACTTCCAATATTAAAAAAAAAAAAATGGATCAAAACGAATCCTTTATTTAGTGTAAACAAAACCATGGGCGGCCATATTCTTATGTACGATAAAATGCGTTTTTTTATCCTTGGAAGTCAAAGGAAAAGGGAAGCAGTGTGACGCCGGCCCGACGTTATTCTGCACAGAAGCACAGCGGTTTAGCGGCACTGAGGGGCGATGGGGCCAATGATGAACGGACACCGGCGGCCGGAATCTGTGTAATATCTGCTACATGAATATTAGAGGGAATTCTAAACCCTGAAGAGCGTCGGGATCACCAGGTCTATAATGGATATGGGGTGCGGTCACAACAATCCGTATACGGGAGAACATACACAATGCAGCAACTTTAACCTCATGTTTTTCCAGTAAAGTTTTGAAAAAGTTGCAAATCATGGCGCAAAAACGGCCAAATGTGTCATGTGACTCCAATAGGCTATAACTTTCTAAGCTTCATTTTTTATGTTTCAATGTAAAAAAACAAACAAAAACAGCAAAATATCACAACAAATGCATAAACCCTCCAGATAACAGAGGAGAATAGCAGCCGCTGCGCGGTCACCGGGAAGAGACTTCTGGCTGCGCTGGAAATTTCTGCAGTGACCTTTACATTTGTGTGATATTACAGAACGCCGGGGGGGCCGGGGGTTCTGGGCGGCAAACTCGGCTCCGCAGGATGAGCTCCACATCACAGCAGAGGATTAAGGGCGAGCACAATGCTCCAGGAGCGAACAGAGGCCGCACACATTACTGAGATCAGAGGCTGCACCCCGCTATATGAGGCCGCACACATTACTGAGATCAGAGGCCGCACCCCGCTATAGGAGGCCGCACACATTACTGAGATCAGAGGCTGCACCCCGCTATAGGAGGCCGCACACATTACTGAGATCAGAGGCTGCACCCCGCTATAGGAGGTCGCACACATTACTGAGATCAGAGGCCGCACCCCGCTATAGGAGGCCGCACACATTACTGAGATCAGAGGCCGCACCCCGCTATAGGAGGCCGCACACATTACTGAGACCAGAGGCCGTACCCCGCTATAGGAGGCCGCACACATTACTGAGATCAGAGGCTGCACCCCGCTATAGGAGGCCGCACACATTACTGAGATCAGAGGCCGCACCCCGCTATAGGAGGCCGCACACATTGCTGAAATCAGAGGCCACACCCCGCTATAGGAGGCCGCACACATTACTGAGATCAGAGGCTGCACCCCGCTATAGGAGGTCGCACACATTACTGAGATCAGAGGCTGCACCCCGCTATAGGAGGCCGCACACATTACTGAGATCAGAGGCCGCACACATTACTGAGATCAGAGGCTGCACCCCGCTATAGGAGGCCGCACACATTACTGAGATCAGAGGCCGCACACATTACTGAGATCAGAGGCTGCACCCCGCTATAGGAGGCCGCACACATTGCTGAAATCAGAGGCCGCACCCCGCTATAGGAGGCCGCACACATTACTGAGATCAGAGGCCGCACCCCGCTATAGGAGGCCGCACACATTGCTGAAATCAGAGGCCGCACCCCGCTATAGGAGGCCGCACACATTGCTGAAATCAGAGGCCGCACCCCGCTATAGGAGGCCGCACACATTACTGAGATCAGAGGCCGCACACCGCTATAGGAGGCCACACACATTACTGAGACCAGAGGCCGTACCCCGCTATAGGAGGCCGCACACATTACTGAGATCAGAGGCCGCACACCGCTATAGGAGGCCGCACACATTACTGAGATCAGAGGCCGCACCCCGCTATAGGAGGCCGCACACATTACTGAGATCAGAGGCCGCACACATTACTGAGATCAGAGGCTGCACCCCGCTATAGGAGGCCGCACACATTACTGAGATCAGAGGCCGCACCCCGCTATAGGAGGCCGCACACATTGCTGAAATCAGAGGCCGCACCCCGCTATAGGAGGCCGCACACATTACTGAGATCAGAGGCCGCACCCCGCTATAGGAGGCCGCACACATTACTGAGATCAGAGGCCACACACATTACTGAGATCAGAGGCTGCACCCCGCTATAGGAGGCCGCACACATTACTGAGATCAGAGGCTGCACCCCGCTATAGGAGGCCGCACACATTACTGAGATCAGAGGCCACACACATTACTGAGATCAGAGGCTGCACCCCGCTATAGGAGGCCGCACACATTACTGAGATCAGAGGCCGCACCCCGCTATAGGAGGCCGCACACATTACTGAGATCAGACGCCACACCCCGCTATAGGAGGCCGCACACATTACTGAGATCAGAGGCTGCACCCCGCTAGAGGAGGCCGCAGACATTACTGAGATCAGAGGCCGCACCCTGCTAGAAGAGAGGGGGCCGATACAGAAGAAAGGGGGCCGATACAGAAGAAAGGGGGCCGATACAGAAGAGAGGGTGGTCCTGCCAACACCCACATTACAGCAATATGAGGTGACCCCACAACTAGCTAGTTGGGAGTATCCATGTAATCAGGGAAACAATGATACAATACAGGTGACAGCATATCCAGGAGACTGTGCATCTCAGCGTATCTCCAGGTGACAGCACAAGTGACAGTGTATCTCAGCGTATCTCCAGGTGACAGCACAGGTGACAGTGTATCTCAGCGTATCTCCAGGTGACAGCACAGGTGACGGAGTATCTAAAGGTGACGGTGTATCTCAGCGTATCTCCAGGTGACAGCACAAGTGACAGTGTATCTCAGCGTATCTCCAGGTGACAGCACAAGTGACAGTGTATCTCAGCGTATCTCCAGGTGACAGCACAAGTGACAGTGTATCTCAGCGTATCTCCAGGTGACAGCACAAGTGACAGTGCATCTCAGCGTATCTCCAGGTGACAGCACAAGTCACAGTGTATCTCAGCGTATCTACAGGTGACAGCACAGGTGACGGAGTATCTAAAGGTGACGGTGTATCTCAGCGTATCTCCAGGTGACACTCCAGGTATCAGCCTCTCCCAGTCGCCCCCTGTACACACCGCCCGGCACTGATCACACAGCTCACACAGTGTTCTCTCCCGGCAGACACGGCGTCTCCTATCCGGCACAATGACCTGGCAGCGCCACAAACCGGCTCCGCAAATGGATTGTAGATTTCTGTGATGAAATTTAATGGAATGTGAGGAGACAAAGCAGGATTCATGATGGGAGCAGCGCGGAGGTAACGCACACCGCAACCTGACAATTACCATGGTGACACCGATACTTTACTGGTGCTGAATGGATTCATCCCAGTGTGAGAGCGGCCAGTGTTAACCAGCTGAATAGATCAGAGTCGGCCTGCGGTGACCTTATATCTACACTGCACCCTCCTGCAACCTGAGCGGAACAATACATAATGCATTTGCCTCATCTCATACAGGATCGTACACAGACACTGCCATAGACCACACACTACCAGCACATCCTCATAGTGCCCACATGGCAACCAGAGAGGTGTCCCTGCTGGCACAACTACCCTCATCAGGCACACTACCAGCACACCCTCATAGTGCCCACATGTACCTGTCACCGAGCAGCCATAAAGCCCACATGGCAACTAAAAAGGTGTCCCTGCTGGTACAACTACCCTCATCAGACACACAGCAGGGTCACCCCTCCCCCACCAGGCTGCTAACACACTTACCCCTCGGATCGGTACATGGAACATCGCTCCAGAGGAACCTTCAGGACGCCATTGTTTAGTCCCACAAACAGAGATCGGTTGCTGTGCAGGATCTGCAGGCTGAGGATTGGCTGCTGCTGGCCGCTCGGCAGGATGTGCATCTCCTCCAGGTAACAGCTCCGCAGGCTGCGATTGGCTGTGGACAAGGCCTTGAGGATGGTGCCGCGCTCTGCGGAGTGAATGTGGGACAGTCAGTATGGAGTAAATACACAGAGGCCAACAAGAGCCCTGACCCATTCATCTCAGGGTAACCTGTAATCTGTAGTTCTCCAGGCCCATACATCTCAGGGTAACCTGTAATCTGTAGTACTCCAGACCCATACATCTCAGGGTAACCTGTAATCTGTAGTACTCCAGGCCCATACATCTCAGGGTAACCTGTAATCTGCAGTACTCCTGACCCATACATCTCAGGGTAGCCTGTAATCTGTAGTACTCCCAGCCCATACATCTCAGGGTAACCTGTAATCTGTAGTACTCCCAGGCCCATACATCTCAGGCTAACCTGTAATCTGTAGTACTCCAGACCCATACATCTCAGGCTAACCTGTAATCTGTAGTACTCCAGACCTATACATCTCAGGGTAACCTGTAATCTGTAGTACTCCTGACATAAACACCTTTATCCTGTTGTAGTGCCTCAGAGCACTATGTGCCATTGTTTCTGTGTATGTATATCGGTTGATACTGAGTGTTATGTTCCTCAGGGTTTCTGTGGGAAGTGTCTTACTGCTTTGTGGCCACAAGATGGCCCTATTTATACACAGTGAGCACACTGAAGCATTCTAAAGGGGATAATTGTACTGTAACACTTGTAAGCCTGTGAGGATGATTGCCAGCTACCTCCCTATCTTTGGGCCTATCACAGGCTTTTCCAGAAGTTCTCTCCAGATTCTCCCTATCAGGTACTGAGGTAGCTCAGGCTGTTCTCCACCAATAGGAAACAAGTCCCAGCCTCTAGTTATAAAGCTAGTTACCTGACTAATCTGCAATATACCTGATCCGTATAGCTGACTGTAACCTGTAATACACCTGACTGTAACCTGTAATCTGCAGTACACCTGACTGTAGCTTGTAATCTGTAGTATACCTGACCCATACACCTGACTGTAACCTGTAAACTGTAGTACACCTGACTGTAACCTGTAATCTGCAGTATACCTGACCCATACACCTGACTGTAGCCTGTAATCTGTAGTACACCTGACTGTAACCTGTAATCTGCAGCATACCTGACCCATACACCTGACTATAGCCTGTAATCTGCAGTATACCTGACGGTAACCTGTAATCTGCAGTATACCTGACCCATACACCTGACTATAGCCTGTAATCTGCAGTATACCTGACGGTAACCTGTAATCTGCAGTATACCTGACCCATACACCTGACTGTAGCCTGTAATCTGTAGTACACCTTACTGTAACCTGTAATCTGCAGTATACCTGACCCATAAACCTGACTGTAGCCTGTAATCTGTAGTATACCTGACCCATACACCTGACTGTAGCCTGTAATCTGCAGTATACCTGACCCGTATAGCTGACTGTAACCTGTAATCTGTAGTACACCTTACTGTAACCTGTAATCTGCAGTATACCTGACCCATACACCTGACTGTAGCCTGTAATCTGCAGCATACCTGACCCATACACCTGACTGTAGCCTGTAATCTGCAGTATACCTGACCCATACACCTGACTGTAGCCTGTAATCTGCAGCATACCTGACCCATACACCTGACTGTAGCCTGTAATCTGCAGTATACCTGACCCATACACCTGACTGTAGCCTGTAATCTGTAGTACACCTTACTGTAACCTGTAATCTGCAGTATACCTGACCCATACACCTGACTGTAGCCTGTAATCTGCAGTATACCTGACCCAGTGCAGCATTTTCTGATGTCACCTACCGGTCCCTATATACATGACGTGATACAGCGTGTCTTTCCCCTGCACAATATCGACCACCAGTTTGGAGAAGCGCACGCTGTCCTGCGTCACCAGAGGATCCACTGACACCGGCTGCACCACGTCATTCATGAGGAAGAGGCGCTGAGCGTCCTGCAGGCTCCGCTCCGTCAGGTTCTCATTGGGGGTGTCATCATTCAGGATCCCGCACTGCAACAGGATTAGATATGAGTTAGATACAGCCATTCTGCAGACAGAATCACATATGATAGGCTTAGATACAGCACCTTAATAGACAGAATCAGATATGGTTGGCTTAGATACAGCCATTCTGCAGACAGAATCACATATGATAGGCTTAGATACAGCACCTTAATAGACAGAATCACATATGGTTGGCTTAGATACAGCCATTCTGCAGACAAAATCACATAAGATCATAAGGCTTAGATACAGCACCTTAATAGACGTAATCATACATGATAGGCTTAGATACAGAATTACAATAGGCTTAGATGACTCTGCAAAAACTCACCCATCACAAATTAAAATACAGTACACCACAGAGCAGACAGGGTAACCCCCCTCAGCGCTCACCTGAAAGTTGGGTATGGGGTTGAGCGTTGGCAGCCAGGCGGAGCGGGGGTTCTCCTGGTATCTGAAGGGGCCGTTGAAGGCCTGAGTGATGGCGCTGAGGTTGAAGGCACAGACCGCCGAGGCAGCTATGCTATTTCTGGAAATGAAGATAATAAAACTATAATGGCTGGAGGTATTATCGTTCATTGTGAGCAGTGATGGCGGCCGCTCCCCTGTAATAGCTGCAGCACAAACTAATACTGGTATCGTATGGAAAACCAGGGCCGGGAGCCCCATAATACTGACAACACAGGGGGCCCCTAACTCCAAGATAACAATACCTAAAGATGAGACGTGTGATTTTATTACCTCCAGAGCTGCAATCACATCGCAGTCCTATAAATGATCGCTCATCTCTCTTGTGTATACAGGGGACATGTGGGCGATTGTAAGGTATTTAAATGGCCGCACAAACAAAACAGGGATGGTACGTGCGCGGCCTGGCTGCTCGATTGTTCCGTGTAAAGGCACTGCAAGGGAGCGCTGATCTCGCTGATCGGCGCTCGTCTGCTTCTGTACATGGCTGAAAATTGGGATGATTAAAGGGACTTTAAAAGGGGTACTCTGGTAGAAAAAAAAATCTTTCAAATCAACTGGTGTCAGAAAGTTATACAGATTTGTAATTTACTTCTATTTAAAAATCTCAATCCTTCCAGTACTTATCAGCTGCTGTATGTACTGCAGGAAGTGGTGTATTCTCTCCAGTCTGACACAGTGCTCTCACCTCTGTCCATGTCAGGAACTGTCCACAGCAGGAGAGGTTTTCTATGGTGATTTGCTCCTGCTCTGGACAGTACCTGACATGGACAGAGGTGGCAGCAGAGAGCACTGTGTCAGACTGGAGAGAATACACCACTTCCTGCAGGACATACAGCAGCTGATAAGTACTGGAATGATGGAGATTTTAAATAGAAGTAAATCACAAATCTATATAACTTTACGAAGCCAAGAGATTTTAAAGGAAAAAACTTTTTGACGGCGTTCCCCTTCAAGTCTATGGAGCCGGTCTTACTGCAGTGAAGCGTTTAGCTCTGTGGTTCTCCCCCTGTATCCAGTGATTGGCTTCTGTCTGTGTGATGTCATACCGGGACATGGTTATAGTCACTTCTGATAGTTTCAGCTTATCCGGTGAGTTGTGGGATGTCTTCTTGCTGACAATGTACACGGATGGAGGAGTGTGGGGTCCCTGCACCCCCAGGCCTTGGCACAGGTCGTATGAGGCATGAAGAGACGCGTCGGGCCTCCCGCCTCTGGATCAGTCAAATGTTCCAAATCTGAACCTCACAAAGACTCCACAGTCCCCGTCCACACAAGAGAGCTGTCAGGAGTGGCGGCTGTGGCGGCCATTATCACGGCGGGCACCGCACGCCCGTCATCACATGACAAGTATAATTGCCTTGTGTTAACACACACGACGCACAATTACTTACCGCCATCCCCGTCCTTTATTCTCTGACTTATGTCACTGTCTGGTAAAACCGGATCAGGGAGTCCGCCCGTGCGTACCGAGCCGATATAAAGGTCGGGGAGATGAGTGACGGCTCTGAGGGGCTTTACTCCCACTCACTATAGTGTTAACACCTCATACCATGTGACTGGGCTGAGCGGCAGCTCTGGAGGAAGACGGCGCATTATACTGGAGCAGCAAGTGGATACCCCAGATCTGATGACCGGACCCCCAACATGGAGACCATCATGGGGTCCGGACAATGGATATTCCTGTAATACATCAGCACCAGCGCACCCCTATAGGAACAACCGCTCCCCATGCTGACAGGAAGGTTCACACAGCTGCATTCTGTTACAGTGTATCAGTGCAGGGAACGCGCTATTCACACCAGCATCAAAGACAACTCTGAGGGGTCACATCCCTGCGATGCTGCTGCATCTGCATCACAGTGATCTGTATACAGCTGCAAGACTACAACTCCCAGCATGCCTATACAGCCCAAGGCCGTCAGGTGGGATGGGAAAATAAGCATGATGGGAAATGTAGTACTGCAATGATTACAGAAGTAGGTGTGTTGTAACATTGCATTTCCGCACGTTTTAAGGAGTGCATGATGGGAGTTGTGGCTTTACAACCGTTCAGTCAGAGCCCAGTTTTCCAGGGGATGCTGGTTTTGGGGGGCACTGTTGTTATGTGTCCTCCGCTGTCTGATCGCTATAAGGTCGGGATGAGATTTGCAGAAATACTGATGAAACTAAACAACGGAAAATCAGAAAGTTGCAAAACCTGGACGACTGTAACTTCTTAGGATCAGGATCAGCCTGGGACTCCAAGACCTGTGTGTGGGCTGACCCCTTTAAGGATTAACCCTTCAGCCAATGAAACTTATAGAGCAGTAAAGCACTACTACCTGCCGCCCCTATACTCCACCATAGCCCCAACTCCTGGACTCCGATAGATGGGGTAAAGCTCCACCTCCTGGACTCCTATAGATGGGTACAGCTCCGCCTCCTGGACCCCCAATTGATGGGGTTGGGGTACAGCTCTGCCTCCTGGACCCCCAATTGATGGGGTTGGGGTACAGCTCTGGCTCCTGTATCTGTGATTGACGGGGTTGGGGTACAGCTGCCCTTCCCGAATGCCCGATTGATGGGGTTGGGGTACAGCTCCACCTCCTGTTTGCCTGATAGATGGGGTACAGATAACAGGGACCACAACCGCTATACAAAAGTTTGCATCTTTAATGGCTTCCAAAGGTTCCCATGACAACGGTTTCCGCCACGCTGTGTTTTTAAGGCAGTGGCCATTTTTTACTCCCAGTGAGGCCAATTTCCAGCAGCGGAGATGTTATGTATGAGCCGGGGGAGGGGCGCGCCATTCTCATTACTCGCATTATTTTACCTTTCTTGTTAAAGTTGCACGGCATTAAGAATCGGCGCACGTCTCCTCCTGCAGCGTAAGCAGCGGCCGACTCTCCCGACACATCGCAGAGCGGTGTATAATGAGCGCGCTGCTCGACATCGTAAACCTTAATACATCCATTACGGCCCCCAGCACAATCTGGAAGACGCTCTGGGGCAGCGCAGGAGAAGGTTCCAGCGAAGGAGGCGCAGATTTACATTCACAAAACATCAGGGGGGAGAAGGAAAACCATAAGACATCACTAACTCCTATCGTGCCTTGCTAAGAGTCAGCAACTACAACTCCCATCATGTCCCAGCAGGAGTGTTACAAGACTGATTCCCATCAAGCCCTGGTGAGAGTGTTACAAAAACTACAACTCCCATCATGAACTAGCAAAACTTCTTCCAAGACACAAAGTAGACAAACTACAATTCTTACCATCTTTTTTTTCAAAGCTTCTACAAATTTTGCAAAACTACAACTCCCATCATACCCCAGCAAGCATGCCTAACGACTACAACTCCCATCATACCCCAGCAAGCATGCCTAATGACTACAACTCCCAGCATACCCCAGCAAGCATGCCTAACGACTACAACTCCCATCATACCCCAGCAAGCATGCCTAACGACTACAACTCCCATCATACCCCAGCAAGCATGCCTAATGACTACAACTCCCATCATACCCCAGCAAGCATGCCTAATGACTACAACTCCCAGCATACCCGGCAAGTGTGCTTAACAAATAAAACTCCCATCTTGCCCTAACTAAACAGTTGCAAAACTTTTACAACTGTTACAAAACTACAATTCCTATCCTACTTGTGACAAAACAAATTAGCAAAACTGCAAACTTCTGGCACCCTGATGAGAGTTGTAGTTTTGCAACAGCTTGAAACAATCAGAAAGATCAGAAGTGTTACTGTGGATCACAGACCTGCGGCCCTCCAGCTGCTGCAAAACTACAGTTCCCATCATGCAGTTGTAGCTAAAGCTTTGGCTGTCCAGGTATGATGGGAGTTGTAGTTTTGCAGCAGCAGGAGGGCATCAGGACTGACACCTTTGCTGTAGATGGTGAAAACGCAGCTATAGGACAATCAGACCATACAGTTCCCAGCAGGGTATCCTGGGACTTGTAGTCCACAGCACATAGGACTCACACATTGGTGGTGAAGACTCCGTAGATGAGGTCCTGCTCTGGGAGGAGGAAGGTGCTCTGCAGCTCGTTGTAGTAGAAGGGAACCTCCCCGGAGCGCGAGCAGTTCAGTCTCGCTTTCATGAATGTCGTCCATGTGTCCTCCAGTAAAAAGCGACCCCCAAAGTCGTTCTTGCAGACCCTGGCCACACGAGAGTAAACAGTCTTCCCACAGTCGTGCTCCACCGCGTTCTCCCGGAAGAAGAAATACGTGAAGAGACCAATGTCGTAGGCCGCAACAAAGTTGGGTTCTGGGTAATAAGAAGATAGTGGGTTACACTGCAGGAGAGCCATGAGACAGATTCACACACTGTAACAGACCTGACCCAGAGCCACGAGACACTGACACACTGTAACAAACCTGACCCAGAGCCACGAGACACTGACACACTGTAACAGACCTGACCCAGAGCCACAAGACACTGACACACTGTAACAGACCTGACCCAGAGCCACGAGACACTGACACACTGTAACAGACCTGACCCAGAGCCACGAGACACTGACACACTGTAACAGACCTGACCCAGAGCCACAAGACACACTGTAACAGACCTGACCCAGAGCCACGAGACACACTGTAACAGACCTGACCCAGAGCCACGAGACACTGACACACTGTAACAGACCTGACCCAGAGCCACAAGACACACTGTAACAGACCTGACCCAGAGCCACGAGACACTGACACACTGTAACAGACCTGACCCAGAGCCACAAGACACACTGTAACAGACCTGACCCAGAGCCACGAGACACACTGTAACAGACCTGACCCAGAGCCACGAGACACTGACACACTGTAACAGACCTGCCCCAGAGCCACGAGACACTGACACACTGTAACAGACCTGCCCCAGAGCCACAAGACACTGACACACTGTAACAGACCTGACCCAGAGCCACGAGACACACTGTAACAGACCTGACCCAGAGCCACGAGACACTGACACACTGTAACAGACCTGACCCAGAGCCACAAGACACTGACACACTGTAACAGACCTGACCCAGAGCCACGAGACAGATTCACACACTGTAACAGACCTGACCCAGAGCCACGAGACACTGACACACTGTAACAGACCTGACCCAGAGCCACGAGACACTGACACACTGTAACAGACCTGCCCCAGAGCCGGGAGACACTGACACACTGTAACAGACCTGACCCAGAGCCACGAGACACACTGACACACTGTAACAGACCTGACCCAGAGCCACGAGACACTGACACACTGTAACAGACCCGACCCAGAGCCACGAGACACTGACACACTGTAACAGACCTGCCCCAGAGCCGTGAGACACACTGACACACTGTAACAGACCTGACCCAGAGCCACGAGACACACTGACACACTGTAACAGACCTGACCCAGAGCCACGAGACACTGACACACTGTAACAGACCCGACCCAGAGCCACGAGACACTGACACACTGTAACAGACCTGCCCCAGAGCCGTGAGACACACTGACACACTGTAACAGACCTGCCCCAGAGCCACGAGACACTGACACACTGTAACAGACCTGACCCAGAGCCGGGAGACACTGACACACTGTAACAGACCTGACCCAGAGCCGGGAGATACTGACACACTGTAACAGAACTGACCCAGAGCCACGAGACAGACCTATACACTGAAACAGACCTGCCCCAGAGCCACGAGACACACTGTAACAGACCTGCCCCAGAGCCGTGAGACACACTGACACACTGTAACAGACCTGCCCCAGAGCCACAAGACACTGACACACTGTAACAAACCTGACCCAGAGCCACGAGACACTGACACACTGTAACAGACCTGACCCAGAGCCACGAGACAGATTCAGTGTGTCTCGTGGCTCTGGGGCAGGTTTGTTACAGTGTATAGGTCTGTCTCGTGGCAGGTCTGTTTCAGTGTGTCAGTGTCTTGTGGCTCTGGGGCAGGTTTGTTACAGTGTGTCAGTGTGTCTCTAGGTCAGGTCTTTTTTAGTGTGTCAGTGTCTCGTGGCTCTGGGGCAGGTCTGTTACAGTGGGTCAGTGTGTCTTGTGGCTCTGTGGCAGGTTTGTTTCAGTGTGTGAATCGGTCTCGTGGCTCTGGGGCAGGTTTGTTACACACACTGAAACAAACCTGCCCCAGAGCCACGAGACACTGACAAACTGTAACAGACCTGACCCAGAGCCACGAGACACTGACACACTGTAACAGACCTGACCCAGAGCCGGGAGACACTGATACACTGTAACAGACCTGACCCAGAGCCACGAGACACTGACACACTGTAACAGACTTCACCCAGAGCCGGGAGACACTGACACACTGTAACAGACTTCACCCAGAGCCGGGAGACACTGACACACTGTAACAGACCTGACCCAGAGCCACGAGACACTGACACACTGTAACAGACCTGACTCAGAGCCGGGAGACACTGACACACTGTAACAGACTTCACCCAGAGCCGGGAGACACTGACACACTGTAACAGACCTGCCCCAGAGACACACTGACACACTGTAACAGACCTGACCCAGAGCCACGAGACACTGACACACTGTAACAGACCTGACCCAGAGCCGGGAGACACTGACACACTGTAACAGACCTGACCCAGAGCCACGAGACACTGACACACTGTAACAGACCTGACCCAATAGTAAGATCAGGTGGTCTCATCTGTGGTGTTACATAGGACTGCAGGTGACCTCTACTACATTATCTGTACTCAGAGAGATATCACTGTGTTATCTGTGGTGTTACATAGGACTGCTGCGGTATGGGTAACTGGTTTCTCCTTCTATAACCTAGGACAGCCCTAAAGAGTTACATGACACATTCAGCGGTCTGTCCTTCAGTCCCAGCCTGTGCCCCCCCCCCACTCCCTTCTCCATATAATCCCTACCATTCAGCCACTTGGAGTTGTACTGTGCGGTGCGGAGGGGCGGGATGCTGCCCAGGCTGCGGTAGATGGCGGGGTCCCGACCAGAGAAGTCTATGACAGTGGCAGCGTACAGCTCCCCGCGGGCAGTGATGACGGCGGTGGAGTTGTGGCGGGGATCATACGGGCATCGGGCGACTCCATTGATCTTCTCTATCACTCTGCTGATGTTCCCAACCTGGAAAACAAAGAGAAAACTAATGAGACAATGAAGATGAAGCAGAGAGCAGAGGGGGGGGGGGGGGGGCAAAACTACAATTCCCATCATCCCCGGACAGCTGCAGGGATAAAGGTTCCCTGACCCCAGGAGCTCACACTCTAATCTCCTATCACACACAATGTATCATCACTCCCATCATCTCTGGCCCCAGGAGCTGACACTCGTGGTACTATATATTAGTGCTGGAGGCCTGAGTCCCCTCTCCTCTGTGGCCGCCATCTTTGATTGACAGGACTTGCCGTTCTCCCATCAGCCCCGGGGTCGGCGCAGACGTTCAGCAAAACTGTGAAAATAATAGGACGTTTCCCCTCCGGACATGATGCTATTTAATCTCTGTTAATAGAGAATCTCGGATGCACACAGAGGGCAGGGGGGCGGCGAGGACTCGGGGGTCTCCAGGGGTCTCCGCTGCCTTTCTTATCGCTCATCTGTTTATAGAACATGAAGCTTCGCTGAGACTCGCTGAGTGTCTGAATGGAAACAGATGTGGTGAATGAAACGCGTGGACGTTCCGAGCCGACACACAATATTCTGCAAGAGAATCAGATTCTCCAAAACCTCCCTGTGCAGGGTTATCAGCCAGCAGTGGGGGGGGGGGGGGCATGAGGCCGCAGGGGTTGTTATATATCAACTGGTGTTAGAAAGTGCCAGTGATTTGTAATTTAGTTTGTTTAAAAAAATCTCCAGTACTTATCAGCTGCTGTATGTCCTGCAGGAAGTAGTGTATTCTCTTCAGTCTGACACAGTGCTCTCTGCTGCCACCTCTGTCCATGTCAGGAACTGTCCAGAGCAGAAGCAAATCCCCATAGGAAACCTCTCCTTCTCTGAACAGTTCCTGACATGGACAGAGGTGGCAGCAGAGAGCACTGTGTCAGACTGGAGAGAATACACCACTTCCTGCAGGACATACAGCAGCTGATAAGTACTGGAAGACTGGAGATTTTTAATAGAAGTATATTACAAATCTATATAACTTTCTGGCACCAGATGATTTGAAAGAATTTTTTTTTTTTTTGGCGAACAATGCCTTTAAGGTGATAACTGAAAATAATAAAAAGCTGCAAAAACCTGGCTAAAATAGATGAGGGAATTCTCCCTACTGTCTATAAACCAAAAGCTGCACTAAAGGAGGAGTCACCCCTGAAAAGAGGGCAACGTCGCCCGTCATTACACCCAATGTCCCCCAACTTTCCCAAACTCCTAAACTGCTAACATGCGGAGAGGATGACAGGAGCATTGACCGCTGGGTGACTACTACCCTGATGAGAGGGACTGGTGACCATAGTGATTGTCACTCAGCTTTCCCAGACTCCTGAATGGCAGAGTGATACACTCTCCCCGATGAGGCTTCTCTGCATTGTTAGGGAGATACAACTAGGGAAGCTTGGTGACCCCCATATAAGAGACATCAAGGGGTCCATAGTGGCTGTCACTCAGCTTTCCCAGGTACAGATACAACTTTCAGCAATGATCAGGAGAACATGGCACACATGACGTACCTGGCGGCTGGTGCACACAGGGGAGAAGGCGTTGGTCCCGCAGGTGAAGACCCTCTTCCCGGTCACAATCAGGACCCTGACATAGTTCTGGCACTCCTCCTGGAACACAAAGATACTGCCGGTGAGGAGAGAGTAATGGAGGATCATCATCATCATCAGCAGCAGCAGCTATGGGTCACCTTGTAGCAACAACATATTCAGTGGAGCTCTGCACACAGTGTATCATCACTCCCATCATCCCTGACCCCAGGAGCTCACACTCTAATCTCCTATCACACACAATGTACCATCACTCCCATCATCCCTGACCCCAGGAGCTCACACTCTAATCTCCTATCACACACAATGTACCATCACTCCCATCATCCCTGACCCCAGGAGCTCACACTCTAATCTCCTATCACACACAATGTACCATCACTCCCATCATCCCTGACCCCAGGAGCTCACACTCTAATCTCCTATCACACACAATGTACCATCACTCCCATCATCCCTGACCCCAGGAGCTCACACTCTAATCTCCTATCACACACAGATCACTCCCATCATGCTTGACCAGTTCACAATGTAATGTACCATCACTCCCATCATCCTCTGCTGCTGGGATCAGACATGTTTACGCTCTGTGCTCTGCTGGGACCTTATATGGAGCAGAGGAGAGATGAAAGGACGCAGAGACTGTGCAGACTGGGTACCGGGGGGGGGGGGGGGGGCATGATCAGCTCACAGATGTTGCTCCTGATGTCGGGGGACAGCAGGGAGTCTGTGTGCAGTGAATGTCGGGGGACAGCAGGGAGTCGGGGTGCAGTGGAGGTCGGGGGACAGCAGGGAGTCTGTGTGCAGTGAATGTCGGGGGACAGCAGGGAGTCGGGGTGCAGTGGAGGTCGGAGGGCAGCAGGTAGTCGGGGTGCAGTGGAGGTCGGAGGGCAGCAGGTAGTCAGGGTGCAGTGGATGTCGGGGGACAGCAGGGAGTCAGGGTGCAGTGGATGTCGGGGGACAGCAGGGAGTAGGGGTGCAGTGGAGGTTGGGGGACAGCAGGGAGTCAGGGTGCAGTGAATGTCGGGGGGCAGCAAGAAGTGGGGGTGCAGTGAGCACCCTCTTAGCGGCCGCCTCCCCCTGTACAGCCCGGATGTTGGTGCAGGTGGATTTATGGCGCAGATGGCGCGGCGCTCACTTAACACATTTGCCTCTCGCCGGCTCATTTACAGCCAGTTATTCACACTGACGACTCCGGCTCCTGCGACCTGGAAAACCGCGCAGCGTTCGCCTATAAAGATCCTGCTTCACCACCTGTCTCCTTCCCGGTAATTTTACTGTCACTGTGAGGAGGGTTATTACCGCCGCCGCCGCTCTCTAATTCTTCTCGGCCTCGATGCAAAACACAATAAAGTGACTTAAAACGTCCCTCACAGCTGAGGGTCCGCTACAGTGTATCAGAGCATGATGGGAGGTGTAGTTTGGCAGCAAGTAGGGGAACACAGTCCTGACCATCCTGGACCCCTGCTGGGAAAGTGCGGGGACCCCCAGAAATGCCTCTAACTGTGCGGCAGCCATATTGGTGGTCAGGGCACTAGTTTCTGACTGATAATGAAGACTCCGGTTACTGCGATCTTCGGAATAATGAGATAAAGAGTGAAGAGTAAGAAGTGCGCCAAATTTATCATGTGTTATTCCCATTTTTCCCAAATCTTAATTAACAAAGGGGCGTGGCTAAAAGATAGATATGTCCGAGACGTCATCTGACATGACGAAATCTTAATAAATTCACCATCATCTGCGCCATTTCCTCATCGCCCGCGCTCCTCACCTCCGTCATCACCTGTGGGATTTTACGCTCCGCGCACGTTCTCGCCGTCTACCATAAAGTTGTGGGAATTTATTTATTATTTTCTCGCCACATTTCAGGGAGCGCGACAATTAAACGGTTCACTGGCACCTAAACTGTAGTCAGGCAGAACAATTAATTCCCGCTCCGCCGCGCTGCCATCTTCCACATTTTCTAGATCTGTGGGTTTATAGATAGGAAATGAGGAGGCTGTTTACAAGCTGAGGGGCAGTGGGGATGAGGCCACTGCACACATCACCCCCAATGTGTCACCTCATCGCTGCGACACCCCCCAACGCCACAACCACAAATGATGAGAGGAGTTGTAGTTTTGCAACCCCTGAAGTGCAACAAATTGGGGAAGACAGGAGCACACAGCGATGGAGGCTGTTAGTGCACGATGGGAGTTGTAGCAGCTGGAGGCTGAGGAACCCGGCTGTATATTGGGTGTAGGAGTACAGGGGTAGATGGCTGGGACCCCAACCCCTCCATATAATGACACAGACAACCACACATATACTCTGCCCATCCTGAGCCTCCTGGTTCATGAACAGAACGCTATAATACCAGTGACCCAGAAGGAAGTAGTGAGAGGCTCTATTCTTCCCTGTCATCCCTTGGGATTACAACCCCCATCATCCCGTTCTGCCTTTCTCCTGCCGCGACTCAGCGAAGGGATGTGTAATGTGATGATGACATCGTATCCAGAAATGTGCAATCTGCTCCTCCTGTCGGATATTTAAGGAGAACATTTCCCCGCTGCAGACGCCTCATATACGGTTATGGCGCGTAACCCCTTCACCGCTGGGCGGCCACCATTTAAACCCCTCCAGCCTCCCCTGCGTCTTTACCATCTTATTACCAAGTGCTATAACCACCCGGCATCCATCTTTGTCTGCTCGGGACGCCGCTCCCCTGGTGACTACTGCGAGCGCGCCGTAAAAAAGAAGACGTTAACAAGCGGAACCGCGACTTTTCTCGTCTTCTGCGATCGATAGAAGCTCAGCTGGTGGATGGTAACAGCTGCCTCCCCCCCCTGCCGCACGCAATGGGCCCTGTTATCACAGCGGGAGGCGAGCGGATGTATACGGCTATAAATTACCATAAATACACCCCATGTATGGAGATGCCTAAGGCTGCCCAGGCATGATGGGAATTGTAGTTTTGTAACAGGGCCAAAGGTTTCCTATCTCTGTCATAGAGGATTGACAACACCAATGACCCAAAACTACAACTCCCATCAGGACCTGGCAGTCTGGGGTCAG